>NW_019213402.1:94518-184165 GCF_002532875.2 Varroa jacobsoni
CGTATTACCTCTTCTTGGTGGTGCTATTGAGCCCATCTCAACAAAGCGGCAGTAGATTTTCTAACCAACTACTGGTAATGGCTCCCAACACACTAAGTGTGAACATGTAATTATAATAATATTTTTTAATATTAATAGTAAATATTTTGCAAACCGCTCTAGGTATTTTTGGCAATGTTTAGCTTTTTTAGTGAACTCTGTGGTCAACCTGAACGAATCCCTACGTAAACAGTACATAAAGGATACCGGCGGGCATAACAGTTTGCCCCCGAACATATTTGAAACATCTAAGAGAAAAGTTTGCCAAGCTCACCACCCGGGGAGAAAAACTTCCTGAAAAGTGAATATGTTAACATCGTCTTTCGTTGGGCCCTAATCTACTTTCCAATCGTGTCATATCATAAGTTCGGGCATATTATACAAAACCATGTTAAAGCAAAGTGCTATTTTGTTATACTGCCCCCTTTATTTTGAATTTGTTCTAAACCTGATGTGGGATCGGTACACCCTGGAGCCATTGGCTAACCCGACACTCCGTGGAAGCGACCTACGTTTGCTGGTATTAAGATTTCTCTGTTTTGACGGCAGGACCTCTTGGATGATTTGTAAAAATTCTCACCGACAAAACACCTAAGAAATCGAACGTAAAAAGGTATCAACATACGAAATGAACTTCCTATTTCATCTTAGGCACGCCCGTGCCGGAAGGAATGTTCTCATTTGCATGTCTTATAGGATCACTACTTTTCATGCTTGCACGAGCATAATATTCTATGCACGCATTTGACACGTGTGCAAAAATATCGCTTCTAAAAGCTGAAATTGTATGTTGCGGGGGCCAAACCCTCTGTGTTGTATTGCTTCCATTATCATCAGCAGAGGGCATCGGCTTTGGACATGGTTATACATGGCAGTCTTGAAGTTTAACTTGCATTGCGATCCTAAATAACTGCTACGGTGAGGTAGTTTAAAAATGATAACAGTAAACAACAAGGTGAAATTTTTATTGTATCCTTCAGGGTTATTATTAAGAGAAACAGAGTAGGTCTTAACTACTATGTAGCAAATATCCAAATGGTTTATACCTCAAAGCCTGATACGCTTTTGCTTGTCTAGTCCAGACAAATTTCTATATGCTCATTGAGAAAGTGCCGATCGAACTTCAGTGAACTAGTTTTATATGCTCTATTGGGTAAAGGCAATATAATAGGCTCATACAGGAAGCAAACTTTTAAGCGTCAAAACAATTCTTCATCCAAATATAGCATCCAAATTCAACAAAAATCGGTCGTATAACTACTGAACGGAAAACATCTATCTTGAACATGCAAATCTTCGCCAATGACGACATAGTCTACTTGCTGATTTAACTTTACAGAAGTGTTTATATTTTTTCGATAGAATGCGATAGGCCCGAAGGCGCTTTTGAAAAAAAAGAACAACAAGTTATCGAAGAGGTCATAAATAAAGTGCGAGCGACATCGACTGCATATTAAAACTTATGGTTCTACTACTGATGGTACAGCTAATGGTGGTATAAACAGAATTTGCATATTTTCTTCATGGACTGACATTGCACAATAAATAGTGAGACGCAAACTAGCGGGCCAGAAGTGTATTTCCTTTAGTTTGTTTGTTCCTTGCCTGTTCGCCCGCTTCACTGACCAGATGGCCCATTTGTTAACAGGTTATGTTGCTTCGATCGCGTAGGATATACACATATATACATCCATGTGTGTATATTGGGGTTGTAGGGTAGGAGGCCGTCGTGAAGCACGATGTCATCCCCTCGGCAGGACGAGAGACCCAGGAGGCACATAAAGTTTCACTAATGACCCCCGTTCGCCTTGCTAACTGCTGCTGCTGCTGCTGCTAGTCGCAGTTGCAGCTCTACATAGCGGCAGCAGTAGCAGCACGTGTTCGCTGCGATCCCCTACATCCGCCTTTTACTACCGCTACTAGGCTGGTCGGCAGCTGCTGGCGGCCAACACTGGCGCAGTGAAAGAGACAGCGCATGTTGTAACGACGATATTGAATTGCGCTACCTCTCTTCGCGGCAGCAGAAACACAGAGCGCAAAGTTGAGGGGCCCGGAAAGACCCAGGGCTTAAGGATTGCGCAGGGACGCACCGAACCCCTAACGTCTAGGAAAGCGCTAGCCAAGATGAGATGCAGGATGTGGCCTGATGGTGGGCATATTAGCAAACAGCTTGGTGCATCTTAGAAAGAATTCGCTTTTTCGTCCAAGTACACAGGGAATGAATGCATAGGGCAACAGAAACAAAACGAAGCCAAAGAAGACATAGATCACAAAGACCGCAGATGCAGAGGAAAAGCCAGTGGTGGTGCATTCTATGTTCGCCGTCATCAGCGGGACTGGTTAGGTGCTGTGTAGGACACACGGTCCTGCCCAGCTGCTACAAACAACTACTAACATGACCATCGTCCAGTTGTTCGAGGGGTGAGAATGCTGTGCTACGTAAGCGGACGAATCCCGAAGAGCCAGACGGAGAAGAGCTACTGCGTGCGCAAGTAAGCACGCCCGTAGCACCGAAGATGAGACTGACGAGGAATTACATGGAGCAGGAGCTACTAACTTTACTACTTTAGCCATTAATAAATCTAGGTTTACTAGCATTAGCTAGTAAAGTTAGTTTCATTAATGATCCGTTGGTGGTACGAACAAGCACGTCTTTGGACGATTTTCCCTCCGCAACTAGATATGTAGTATATGAACGCATATGAACGCATGTTATGAATCAGGGCAGACACTGAATCATATATGTACTAAATGCGATTAATCCGCTGATTTTAGAACTTGCATTTTATGAATTTACGTCTACTAAACGGTCTCAGCTTCGCATGACACGATCAGTTATAGTGAACCTTTCTTTGTAGCGTTTTCTAGTGGGGATAGCTTTATTGCGTCTGACATTAACCTAAATATCTCTTGTCGTTGATTTCCTATGATCAGGGGACGATTTTCCATAGCTTTGGTAAAAATGTCGATAACAAGTTCAAATTGAAGGTCCTAGGCTATAGAGTAACAGGAGCTAACTAGCAACCACCGATTCCATGGTGCACGGTTTGGTTTCAGATTAGCGGAACAGGTGTATGGCGAGCAAACGCAAACCCGCCTTAATTTAAACGAATTCGATCTAGACTTCAACCAGCTTCAAAGGTGAATATGTAATGTTAATATACGTAGTCAGGTACTGTGACTTGAGACCGAATCGTTCTGTAATGCCAAGGCTTGTCCACTGACAAATGTCTCTTTCTGGTACATGATAGGTTAAATTAGGCCAAACAGTAAGGTAAGACTTCCGTTTTTCATACTATTTCCCATTCACCGTCTATGCAGAAGAGGCATGCGACATCGCGACGATTGACCGGCACGCTCGAGCGGACAGCTCTGCCGATAGCGGGTCTCTCGAAAACAGACACGAACTCGTATCTTTGTGTAATAATAAAAAAGTTTAAGTATGTTGTTCAATTCGACTCTTCAATTTGGTATCCTGTGGAAGCGCTCAATGTTGACGCGGATAACCCGTTCCTATCAGGCACTTTCTAATGAACTAACATGAAGATTTTAGATAATCCATCTGTTCATATCGCTGAAAAACACCAGAGCCCGAGAATAGCTCAGTTCATTAGGAATTTCAGCAAAAAATACATTGTACATACTCATTAGCTGAACTGAAACTGAATATCAGTATATTACTTGGTTAACTAGCTCAGGATGGTAATTTTTATTTGACTTACTTAGATAAAATGCCCTCCATTCGTATCGCAAACTGTTATCTTGAATAGTTTGTTTTAGTGACTAGTTAGAACTAGCTGAAGAAACAGATACGGTTTTCAGAATGCCAGAGGGTTTCGTCTGTGGGGCCTTTCCTTCATGCAATTCTTATTACCTTGAGGCATGTACATGTTCATATAAGAGGCTTTTATTTCATTTTTTTTTTTACTCATTGTTAAGCTCAAACATCGCTAAATATATCCCTTTTGTAATCTCTAGTCCGATTCTTTAAAAGGAGATAAATGTTACACGGTCTGAAATGGAACCTAGCTACTGTCATAATCTGATTCATTTAACGTGAAATTTATCGTTGTACATTCATTCTAAACTTAATTATATTTACTAAGTGTGCGTATATTTTGTTTCTATTTCGCGTTCATCGTGTACCCACACGTCTCTTACAGTTTATTTAAGAGGGATCGAGATTTTCCAGTTTGTAACTGGCGAAGGCAAAATATTGCTTATTGAGACCCCTTTCTATTAGCCTTCGACAAACGTACATTTACATCCCATAGCATTATCGTTATATATAATGTGGCGCAATAAATATATGAGAAATATTTTTGTCGAGTAACTTGTGCTGCAAGTTCTACTTTCTGTGTTAATTGGAAAAACAGGGCTTTGCTTGAGAATTTTCCAATTGTCTGTTATTTTGTATATTGTTATTATGCAATACACAAGGAAATTTATATCTGTCTGTGCAATACAAATACAATGATACCAACAGAATTATTGATCGCACAAGGATTGTTTAAGTGCAACTCTTGATTCTTATTCAAGATCTTAAATGTTGGCCTTTAGTTTCCAAAATGCCTGTTACAGAAGCTCTCACAGAAAAACAAATTCGGTACGAGATAACATTGATGTCTTAGTAATAATGGTATGCCCTATTTGTTTATCGAATTGTCAACCAATTCCCAACAAATGGCTCCATAGAACACATTTTTTGCTGCCCCTGTTATGCGAGTTGCTTACAAATAATGGAAGCTTGGCCCAATAGGAATATTAATTGGATAGAGACCTATCCATCGTCTCTCCACTCTGTACTTCTTTGTACTTAGAATATTCTAACTATACTATGTATTTTATATTACCATTAAAAAATTAGAGTTGTCTCACTTTGTACACCGATGTACACACGATAATAGTCGCAATTATATTGCTCGTGGTGAGACGTTCCTTATTAAATCCCTATGTTTCCGGAACATGCACATATTAGGAACAAGTGATTTAATGGCACAGAAGACCTGGCACGAACAAAACAGAGTGCAGAATTATAATCAGGATGTTGTGGCAACGATTTCCACTGTACTTAAAATGGAGGAAATTTACAGCTAGTCAATGCCGAATAGTAGTATTAACTTATGTACTCCGTACTGTTCATAGATTGGGCTACTACGTCCATGCAGTATAAACCCGTTCAATAGTAATGAACCATGGATTTATTTAAGAATAATAAATAGCGTTTTCTATTTACACGGTTGTGTTATATACGTCCTTAGCGGGTCCTGAAGCAGCGATACATAGGCTCTTTCATTCATAGGCTTAACAGGCGAAGCCACCGCGTCAGTTACATACGGTTTATGCGAATCACAATTTATGACAGTTTTTCTACACGCAACTAAACTAATGATACCATTAGCTATAAGTCGGTTGGGTGGGAAAATCTGTCCCTTTTTCAATATTATTTTGCCAGTATATACATATACTCGACCATCTTAAGGGTAGTCGTAATTATATCGAGCACATAATAGACCATGTCAGAAGATAGCGGCAAATGATAACACAGAGGAATATAGAAGGGCAAGAATGGGGCAAACAGCGAAAAGGCTCTCTGTTCTGGCGACGCTATCGAGAGCGATTCTTCGTAGCGAACAACGATACGAGAGGCGTGTACATGACCCGATCTGCACAGCAATTTTTGCTCATTGACTTTTGCACATTCTGTTAATTTAATGGATTTTTTTTCTGTACTGCTAAAGCATCATCTGGAACACCTATGGCTGAGCTCGTGCTCTGTCCCGGAACCCATGCTTCTCTTTTCACGCTTATATGTCTCCTGTTAACGAACACCGAGCTCTATCAACACGCCCGAACCAACAATATCTTGGAATTCATTGGGCAAATTTTCTAGTGACGTGTAACTGTCGTTTTATTTACTTGACTAGGATGTCCGCTAGTTAAAAATGTCCTAAAGCAAAGTGACGGTCTGTAGCTTACAAGGTGCGTACAAGCCATCAAAACGAGGTAACAAGCAATGGCACACTACGACCATATTAACTATACCTATTAAATATTAAATAACCGTTATTTTAGTAAACTTTCCTGAACAACTGAACGGATGCTGTTGTGAATATGTCTATAGTTATAGCATTAAATAGCTTTATAAACATAAACAATATTGTACAACGTACCGTATGTATAGATGTACACTGTATCATCAAATGGATTAAGACGAAGTAGTCCATGGAATTGACACGCTTCTAAATTGGTGCGGTGGAAGGCAATTTTTCTTACACGCCGACGTATATACATATATATATATATATATGTATATACGGTGTCGGCCAAAGGTCTTCTGACCTGAAGTTAGAGAACCTTTATCTCGCATTTGTTAAAGTACTAAGAAGTGAATTAAATTACGCGAAATGTTAAAAAAAAAAAGACTCATTCCTGACAGAGGCACTCTGATTTCCATTTCGCGTGTCTATGATGTAATAGCTACGACAATGACTACTATGACCATCTAAGTGGTTTTATTAACTATATTAGAATATCTTCCAGTACGCCTAGGTTTAGAATTAGGAAGTTTCTGTTACAACGGTGTTGTAGATTTTTATCGTGACAATTTCGGTATTTTTGGCTACATTACAATTACAGAAGGGTTTGTAAATGTCCAGAAGCTTTCCAACCTTGTATTTACCTATCTGAATATGTTTCTTGCATAGATTTTCAGAAAAAAAAAAACATTGCAACACAAATCTAAAGCAATTCAGCTGAACAGTTGAACTAGCTAACCAATACAAGCATTTAACTAAAGCTGAGTCTCACTTCGGTGCTTAATTGAGTAAAGCAGAAAGTATTTATAATAATTGTCTGATATTGATACGTATTTTCTTACTATAACACCATGTTATATTGTATTACCGTTGTGTCGTAGATTGTTTACATAAAGATTTTATCGACCAGCTAAGGTAAATACCATAGAAAGTATTCCTTGTACAAAGCTTTGGGAAGAACCTTTATTTTCTGTGGGCGCAGATCAGCGTTTACTCTCAATAGCCTCTGGGTATTTATCGCTGCAAGTAGAGAAGAGCATGAGAAGAGTACGCTGAGAGACCTGGTCAGGTCCACTGGCTCTACCTTGCTTAGTTCCATGGGAAAGCACTCCTATTTGAGCAACTTGGGACCACTGGTCTCCCATTACCGTGCGTGGATGGTATGGCTTGGCATTCGCTAGCCTGACTGTCAAGGGCCATGCATTCTGAGGGTTCTCAAGGCCCGTGGGTCTGCGCGGGCTTATGTGTAGCTGGACGCAACAAGCAGGAGAAAGGACTCATCAGAAAAAGAGAACTAGAGGGGTATCTTTGGGGAACGCAGGGAAGGGGACAATGCGGTTGCTGCTGGTCCTGATGGAGATCGCTCGTGAAGGAGGTCCTTTTTTTTCTATGGATGGCCATTCTTTGTCATCCCTGCCTCTCTATTCCAGAAAAAAAGACGACAAGAAAGGGATCACTTGGTAGGTCGCCTTTTCTGATGCAGTACGAAAGACAAACCAGAGGCAAAGCGACAGACCGACGTACATTAGATAGCCGCTATGTTCCTGTCGCTGCTAATGCTGCTGCTACTGTTGCTGATATCGGGGTAGAGGTAGATGGATGTCTGAACGTATTAGGCTGCTTATACCCCGCATTCTTTTCAGCGAACCTTTGACTCAGACCGTTGTATGTCGCCGTCTTTGTCGACATCCGCCACAGAAAGGTCCATGAGAGAAAACTAGAGTGAAAGAGAGCAAAAGTCAGAGGAAACAGAGTAGACAATCGGAGATACAGTGAGTCCAAGAAGTCATTCATGTTCATTGGGCTGAGTATCCAGCTAGCTTCGATTAGAAATCGATTAGAAACGTCTAACGTGGTCCTTCTAAATACCAGACATGTTTTCCTTGATTAATTTTTTCAGTCCAATACAAGGTTGCCTGCTCATGGACTAATCAGTGCACATATTTTATATTAAGCCCGGTCTTGTAGGTTTTCAAAAGAAATAATCTCAATGATAAAAGAGAGCTTAAAGCTTCACAGGATCACTGGCATCTTTAGTTGACTCTAACGGGAATTCCGATGAGAGATTTTAACTCAACGGATGATGTCTAAAAACTTTTCACTGGTTGTTCGAGTTTTATTTTTCCTCCATAGTAACTATCTTTGTTTTTGACCTTCCCCGTAGCAGGCAACATCTCTGGTATCCCTGTCGCCAATCAGCCCCTTTCTCGCCGTTGGTCTTATTTCATACGTTCTTCCGGCCGATCGCCGCATGTCCCTGCACCGTTTGATAGATGAACGTATTCGACCTTTGGTCACTCGTCTAAACAGATACATATAAACATGGAAAGATCAAAATTCCCGCAGGACTAATCTCGTCTTTCTCACAAGCCATTGACGGTTGTCGTTGGGTGAGGTGCTATTGTTGCCATAGAAGTGGTTTGTTCGCTTTGCCATACCCGCCCGCTCCTCAGCTCTTAAGTCTCGCTTCCGTTTTGTTGTTTGCCCCCGTCGTCTGCCTGTTCAACGTTATTTTAGCGCTTGATGTGGTTAGTACTGCTGTACTCCCGGGGCTACCGCAACGACTACTTTTTTATCATCATAACTGCCACGACTACGACCACAGAGACGGTAGTTTTCCATCCGTTTCTCATTCGTTTTGCTTCCTTTTAACCGCTTTGTTTAGTATGACTTCCTTAGGTTCGGGCGTGGCCGCCGTGCAGCTGTTTCTACTTCTCGACCTTGTCTACGTAATAGAGTCACCAGCAGCTATAATAGTAGCTACGCTGTAACAGTTGAACAACACAGCATGGCATAACCTGACAAGCACCAAGTAAGTATTCCAAGAAACAATCCGCTTTGTTGACGTAAGGCAACTTACTTGTATCCTTCCTGTCTGTCGTAGCATTGCTTCTATCCCAAGGTAGCAGCCTAAAAAGCAGCCCCCAAAAAGACACAACTAAGCCCATTACCGATAACGAAAACGCAGTAGCTGTCGAGAAATGGCCGACGCTCACACTCTGCCATTACGGCACACATGTTTTTATATTTTTTTTTTCAATTCAGCACAACCCCCCTAACCCAACACTTTGCAACGTGTCTATTTCTGCAGCTCATCAGGTAGATATACCGTCCTCGGCCGCCCTTTTCCTACTATCAGTATTTTTCTGTTTCCCTTTCTATTTCTTATCTACTTACTATTACCTCTTTCAAGTATGCACTTATATTTTCTAGTAATTACTAGTGGCCTATTGCTTTAATCCATTTCAGTTTTTCTATATGTCTTATTTTAAACTGTGCTAACTTTACCATAGGGGCGTTAGATACACTGTGCTGGCTAGCTGCTTCCTTTGGGAGGTCTCTTCTGCTTTGGCTGCTGTTGCTGTCATTTCCTGTATCTGTTGATTAGTTGATAGGTCTGCCTCCAGCTGACCGACACCGATACATCCGCTCTCTTCTGTATTTCTCTCTTCGTCGCGTTTCTGTCGTTTACTGTTTGTATTCTATCTTCCATTTTTCCGGGTTCTCTTAGTTTTCTGTGTCGTTTTTCGTTCCTCTGCGCATTCACAAGTCTTCTTTCTCTGCTCTTGCCTTCCTTCTCGCCCACTCTCTCTTTTTCCCAATCGCTTCTCTTTCTCCTTTTTTCGCATTGGATGACGGCGACGACGACGACGACGGAGAACCGTTTCATCTTAACTTGTTGCTGTTATACGTTGGCTGTGGTCGACAGACCCGCCATTCCTATTTTCTTTATTCGAAACTCATATGAGGCCTCTGTCCCGTTGCCCATAGTCCTGCAGCACACACCAGAACTTGCGTGTTCAAGCTCGTGTTACTACTGAAACTATTGGAGTAAAGTCACTGCTACCGCAACTGTTCGCTTAACTCCCGTCCTTTTTCCGTCGGGCGCTGTCGGTTTTTCCATCGACTCTTTTCCTCTTGCTCTGTATCTTCGAAAGAATGAATGAATACTTCTACTAGCAGCAGCGGTAAGAGCAACACCACCGAAGAAGGATCGGGACCAACTTCTTGCCTTTAGTCCCTCCAAACTCGCCAGCGGCGTGCTTCCAACTCTTCAGATAGCTCCTCACGCATTCTTGGCCTGTCGAGCAAACGCAGCCATGTCCTAAGGAACCAGGAATAACGGGGCTAAAGAAAAGGCACGTACAGCATAACTCCTACTGTTGGTGGAAACGCGTAATTTCAAAGGCGCCAGGCACTCACGAAACGGGTAAAAAAACGGGTGGACTTGGCAGACAAAATGGAGAATGGTTCGGGCCGAGAGACAAAAGAGAAAAACCACTTAGCTGCTCGTATCTGAGGGATTCTGCTTGCCGTTTCTGTTCGTACGTTGCTCTTGACTAGCGTCTTAGGTTATGGCTACCCGAACTCCAGCTGAAGGACCAAATGCAGGCCCTTACATTGGGACGAACCGGCACAGGCGCTGAGGAAAGTAATGAGCGCATGAGCTAACGCTGACGACTCACCCATGGTACTTCATGCAAATTAAAAATGCAATCTCAAAAAACAAGTAGTAATTGATATAATAGTTGCAGCAACGGGAGCACGATAATTGATGTTATTAGGGTGAAAGGGAATTCGCATGCATCTTGAGGGTTCGTTATATGCGATCATTTCATACATTGACTGCCACTAACGGAACAAATGAATTCCACGTTTTCCCTCTTGTAGACAAATGTATAGGTATTCAATTCTAGTATTGTTCAAAAGCCGAAAACGAGGCCTACTTCAAACCAAAACTCTAACATTCCAGCTATATTTATTTCAACAGTTTTAGAGTGGACCGTCCTGCAAACAAGCTGTTGACTTACCGTCGTTTTCTGTTTTTTGTCCTTGGTAATGCTTTAGAATACTCGTACTAGTGCTAGTCTAGCCATATCTGTTTAGTGCCAAGTTCAAAATTCCATAATTATTTTCTAAGCTGAGTAGCACCTGATCGTTTATCCCGTCAAAAATTGTTAAAAAAAAGTTCAAATGCTACGAAAAAAATCAATTAGAAAATGATTTTTGTTGAAAAGAGATCGAATTCGTTAACGTCCTAAAAATTCAAACAAATTCTGCCGCTTGAAAGGCATTCCATTGACAGCCGCATCAACCCATCAGGTAATTTTAGTTGAAGCGGGTGTAGCTGAGCCGTCCGATTGAAGGTCTTGAATGATAGCGAACAGCTGGACTGGTTCGATGGATGAATAGTTTTCATTCATTGAGTAGACAGAGGCAGTCATCTTGCCATATTACTGTATCATCAGACGGCTTATCTGTTCGCGATCCGATGTCATCACCGCCTTGGCATCAACGAAGGGCGTTGACGTCTGGGGCGCCTTTGCTGCGATAGAACCAAACACCAGAGCCCCATTACCAGGCCCCTGCCCCGATCATATCCTTCCTGGCCGCGCTCAGCAGCGCAAGAGGGGTGGTCTAGGGGATATGACTCAAACACTCGAGTCACCAATTGAGTGTGTGTGCAACTATCCGGCATCAGCCCATATTCCTGCTCTCCCAATTTCTTGCCTTCCTCCTCGTAGAGACAATTAATAGTCAAACGGCACTGGGTCTGCCAGCAGACTGGTAGCATTGCTGCCTGCCTGCCTGCCTGCCTGCCTGCAACCAATTCCTTGACTGAACCATCTCTCTTTCGTGCCGTTCGCTGCTCTTAATTTCGTTTCATTAATCTTAACTGAAACGTCACTGTCGCTGCTGCGGATGCTTCTATTGCCTGTCCTTGCGAACGTGCTACGACTTCGCTTGAGGTTATATTATCAATATAGAGATCATCGACGCGTCATGCCGTAAGAGACAACGCCCGAAGACAATCTGTTACGCGAACGTATGTTGCTAAGTTAACTTACGATAGTAAGTCGAACTCTGCCAACTCATCATTCTGAAAAGCTTATTCCGCCGTTATGGTAATCTTTTACTGACTTGTTCAATTCCAGGATAACAAGCTTATTGTTCGATGAGATCAACATTGCTTAGATCAAAGCGCACAGTGGCTGTAGCAGGCGCCAGTATCGCTTGATAGCGGCCATTATTTTTTAACAACTGAGAAAATAGTGGCCGCTTTCGTCATCTGTTTAATGCTTACTTTGGCGATGACCGAAGGCATATACGACCGTAAAGCTTCTCCAAGGATGTTTTCTCTTTGCGTTACAATATGCCGTTTCGACTCCAGACACGGGTATGTTGAATAGCAAACTAAGATTTATTATCAACATCTCGTCAGTTGTTCTCCGACATCAAGAAGCCGCCGAAACAACTCAAGATTGGTGGGGTGTGGAAGGCGTGCGCCGAGGGCTTAGCTGAATGTATTACCCGAGAAAGGCTTACTCAGCTCAAAGATAGCATTTTCGATGTAGGAAAATAATCTTTTCTCACTTTTCAAATTCTGTGAGTGTCGTTAAAAGTCACTTTTGAAAATGGAAATTATTGAGAGGCCCTGAACCGTAGCTACAAGGACCTCTCCGCCTGCACCACACATTTCCTGGGTCGTTTCCGCAAACTTTATGTAGACGAAAGTTCGTGTCTCCCATTCTATTTTTCAAGCCTTACGGGAGTCTCGTAGAATCGTTACTTTTTCAGAAGGAATAATTGTAAGATCAACCTGTATCTTTCAACTGCAGGATTTTCGTTATACACCTAGTAAGCAAATAGCTACTGCCTAAAAAAGGCCGCTGCATTTCATATTAATTCCTCTTTCACCTGGCATATTTGGACTTCAAGCCTTATGTAAAGTGCTTAGTCCGAAAACAAACCCATTATAACAGCACTGTATAACAAAAATAGGGCCTTTTAAGGGTAGATTTCATTCGAGTGTCAGGGGACGAAAAATTATAGATGTCAATAAATAAGCAGAAATGACTGCTAGATTTGTAACAACCGGATATTCGGTGCTATACAAGTATTAATCCCGGTATGATCAACGGCATGATCAGAAACTGATCAGGAAAAAATTTGTAATTAAATACTAAGCTAGGCGTGATGGATCGGAGCTAGGCCATAGATCATTTTTGAGTATTTTAGTATTTGAATTGCGTATTACGGGTGCGCATCATAAACCCAGAAGCGTGCACCTTCAACATCTAACAAGACCGCGATGTATCGACTCGACATTAAGTGACGGAAACATTTCCGCCAAGCGTTTCTATTGCCCTTAATTTTAGAAATTTAAGAGGGCCGTTATTTAGCAGGGTACGAAAAACGTGAATAAGCACTTCATATAAAAAGGGCGTGATTGAAATGCACGTAACAAGGGACTTTGTGCCGTTTACATCTGTGACAAGTTTAAAGGGTTCTTCCTTTTTTCAGCAGCACTTAAAGCCGAATGAACATCGACAAGCGCGCCAAGCTGGTGGCAGCAGATCAGTGTTGGACAAGCAACGTGTCGCCAAATTGGCGCTAAAAATATTCGAAAATCATCTGCCCGTTTTCTAAAAGGACACACTTAACTCTTATCATTGCATACGACTGCATTGGAATAGTCAAAAACGCAGCCATTATAGTCTTTGAAAGGCAGCTCTATTGCCCAAGTTCAAACTTCAGCCTTGGAAATGGTCAGTCACTTCATTTGGATTTAGTACACGTTAAAGCGTTGGTTAGTTGACGTCATCATATTTTCTACAGGAACTTACCTCCTGACTGGGTAAGTCGCATTGAGCAAAAAATACATGCGACACGTTTTCGCCGTCTACAACAAGCAAGTTCCCTAGCTCTCTTTTCTATGCGAACCCAGGTAAAAATACGTTCGAATATCCTCGGGTATACCGTAGTTTGTATAATTATGCATCCTAAGTTGGGCACGGATCAGTTTCGGTTCACTCAAATCTGTTACGTGGTCCGCACTACGCAATGATTACAGTGAATCGTACCGTTGATTTGGGATGTTCGCCGTTCTTTTTAAAAGATGCTACCGTTAGCTGTGCAAGACGGTGTATCGGAAATATAAAGAATACCAAAAGGTGCGTCTTATCCTAGGCCATCGTAAACCTCTCTAGAACTAGTCTGGTAAGCCTACACTGTCCTGCTCAATCAACATTATCGTCACCTTAGAACAATTTTTGAGCCTGAACTTTGATTTGAGCTATACTTCACAAGCTGATGCAGATTAGCTTGATAAAATGCAAAGATCACAACCGGAAAGGTAAACTCTTATTTTCTTTTTAACATTAGATGGTCACGTTGCAGCACCTCCGTCGAAATCTAGTCCTATGTACACAATCGTGTCGTTTGCACGTAATTACATAAAACAGACATTGATCATATAAAGTATGTATATGTTATAACGATGCTTTATACGCTTGAAAACCTGCGTTTACCGAATATGAATCATCTGAATGCTGTGCAGAACATCCGTCCACACTTGGAAATATCTTTACTTGAGTTAGATAAATTTGATTTTTATCTACCTTGAAACTTACTGCGCCAGCTATTGACAGATGATTTTGCTACTATATGAGATCAAGTAGGGAACTTCGATCATGCAAATAACTTATAAATTCATTACATCAGCATAAGCTTTAACTAAGTCTCTGTTTATTACACTTTTTATATTCCTTTACCTACTGCGGAAAGCAATCACAGAGTGTATCTGTTCGCTATAATACAGTTCTGTTTACATTTCTAGATCGTAAGCGAGAGGCCGGATGAGCACGTCGTTCGATATTAAGATGTCCACATCTAACTATTTCCCGAACCATTTCTACTATATATGGAGCATCAGTGCCATTGTCAGCAACAGTGGTTCGCTGCTCTCTTGAGCTTCCTCTAGATCTGCCGATTTATAGATACTACGGCCAAAACGGATCGGCGAATCTTTGTTTTCGCTTTACGCAAAGGCATACACACAGTATTCATAGACGCTCGAATTCACAGGCACACTTAGGCACCAACAATGATATAGTTATTTATTACATACGGCCCGCGACGGAAAACCAAAAGCCAAAGGCCCGTCCACGCGGGTGACGTGATTGTAGTAGGCAACTTTATCAATGTCCCATACGCTCGAACGTAATAATATCTATGAGCGTTGATTCTCAGGTTATATGTATAGTGCCTTACTTTAAGCTATTACAGCAGCCCAACATATGCACGTGTCTTAAAAATAATAAAAAACGAATAAATTTTGTCGTGCAACAATCTCATTGCCGCGCTCTATCGAGGAAACCGTAGCAAAACTACGTAGCTGCCGTGCTTCTACGGCTGACGCAACCTTGAACAGGTGTTGAGTACACGGGGCATCGAAGTGTCAGGCGAGTTTGAGGTAGATTCGCTTCTCCACCCGGGAGCCTTGGCTTGGTCTAGTACGAAGGAGGCTGGCGAAAACGACGGGCTGCATTTGCACGAGCGTAATTGCATGAGCACAATGGCTAGCTATAACCCGAGCAGGTCTATTAGGACCGTAACCGTATAGAAAATGCTCACAGCTAATACATCTGAGCAGCGTCTACGGCTTTTGTTCCAAAAAAGTGCAATACTGTCGAGCCATTCACGCCCCCCAGTGGATTTGGTTGGCTAAAAAAATGAAACCCAACTTTTAATTCTACTGCTGACTCATACACAATGCCTTACATCGTAACCTAATGAAAAATTTGGCTTACTTTATGTATTATGCTTCGTTCGCTACTATTCGCTACCGTTTCCCATTGAAGTTAAGCCTGTTTAATATATATGTGTATATATAAATATAAGCCGGGCACATTTGAACTTAGCCAAAAGATGTCACAGCAGGCGATAAACGTCTCCTTGGAAGTTTCGGCTGACGCAGACGAAGGCTACGCTTAGGGACGCAAGTAGTTCTAATGAAAAACTGACAATTCATTTGAGATTTCTCGAGAGGCTTGTTCAATAATTTGCG
This sequence comes from Varroa jacobsoni, assembly GCF_002532875.2. NCBI lineage: Eukaryota > Metazoa > Arthropoda > Arachnida > Mesostigmata > Varroidae > Varroa > Varroa jacobsoni. Next base: position 110,446 of record NW_019213402.1, read on the forward strand.
TCCCGCGGATTAGATATCTATTAACTTTACTAAGGAGACTAAAAATGCGAGTATATTTCGCATAGCTCTACCATTAATGAGTCAACAATGTAGTGTTCTAAATCTCAGGTACTGAGTGAAGTAAAGGCGTTTGACGTCTTGAATATGAATGGAAAGCCTAGCTGAAACGAGTCGAGGTCGACGGATTTGATTTGATGATACGTGGTACCATGGAAACAAACGAGAAGACTTTTCCACCCTGTGCGAAGCTCATTGGAGGTGGCTATATTATAGGTTCGGCAATTATCACATTTGAATACACAAACGTGAGCTGGTCTAGTGACTCAGAAGCACCGATTGTTCCCTATTACATTTGGCATAAGATTACACGCCGTGTACTAAGAAATGCACGGAAGGCTTGAAACTGAGTATTTTCGAAAAAGAAAACGGCAGAGCCATAGCCATGGCATCGGGGGTGCCATAAAAGACCGCATCGATGCCACTAAACTCTTCCCATTCATTCGTTCCCCTTCATTTTCTATTTCATCTCATCAATGAGGAGCTCTCTTTATCGATGAGGACCTAAGAGATTTTCGCCTGATGAGTCCCTGCATGGTCAGCATCGTTCGCTTCAAGTCGTCCCTGTAGCGTGCCAGGTAAGACCCGATGATGTTCCATTTCAGGCTCACTGCTTGAAATCAAACCCGTTTTTTTGCGATTGGCGACGGCGTTTTTGTTCCCGGCCAGTTAGAGCTAGTAGAAACAGTCAGTGGAGACCTAGTGGTCCCAGGCGAGTCGTGGTGAAAACAAATCGCATCATCTTTTTTTGTCATAATTTCTTCTGAATTTTTCCACTTTCCGTATCTTCCTTACTTTTCGTTTCTTTCGAGCTTCCTCCTGAACTCTTCTGTCACTCAAGAGTGAAATTTCAAAACGTCTCCTTCTTACGGGAGGTTGCCTGGACGCTTTTAAACTGAGCACTACACACTTTGCCTCATTTCTGAAATATGCACCGCGCAAATACGTGGTGTTCGCTAAAAATAATACCGGAAAGAACTGTGACGGAGCGCACGCTCACAAATGGGAAAATGACTAACCAATTATCGAAGTCGCCTGCCATAGTTTGTCGGAGCGTTTTCGATAAATTAAATCAAAAACTTTATAAAAATATATCATTTTGGCCAAGTCTCAACTGGCGTCAACGTCCTGTTAGGTCTTCGAAGTACGTACAACATCTACTTTGCATTTAGTATGCTGAATATGAATTTCTGTTTTTTGGGCGCTATGTTTTGCGATTTTTCTGTATTTTTTGCGCTTTCTTTTTTGCGTTTTAATATGCTTCTGCTTTCAATAAGATTCGAAGGGGGGTTGGGAGAGATTCAACCTCCTTAACACGAAGCGGATATAATAAAACAAGGTTGGAATATTATGAGGACAGGGGAAAACGAAATTGGCCAGGTAAAGATGGGTTTTAAAGAATCCTTACTAAGAAGATCAGGGTTGCCCTAAATGGTTTTGAAAACAGGAGTTTACTATTTCATAATATAGTATACCGTGGGGCATTTGCATAACCTATGGCATCAGTTTTTTTGTCAATATCTAAATGCGTATAATGGATCTATATATTCATTTATCGTAGATTTATAAACGCCCATTTGTGGGCGTTTTCACTTCAAAAATTTAAAACCGACACGGGCTTTTGCTGCTCACCACTAAGTTAGTTTCTATTAACTTTCCGTGTTTCATCACACACATGGTATAAAATATGTACAATGCTAAACAATTGCGAATCTGACAGGTTCCTACAGAAAAATGAGTATAATCTGTTGTACAAAAAACAGAATATTGATCTGACATGAATTAAATACAGTGGTTCCAGTATAAAATCAGATACACCAACAATCCCTCGCTTATCGCTGCCACTATAACCAACTGAGCTAATTAAATTATTAATTAGAGTATTTCAACCTATGGTTGAACGCATCTTTCATAATATAGTAGTAAAACACTGCACATACTTTGCCGCGTTGTATTATCGCCTGTGTATGAGTTAGGCGCATTAGATTCTTGACTGGAGTTATATTATGAAATATCGAGAATATTATAACCACGAGAATACTGAAAGGGGATCGATGCCCCGCAGCAACTGCACTTTCTCCCAGATGTGGCCTAAATCGACGTGTCCTAACGTGACCTGGTTTTTGTGGTCGTCTTTTTATCGTTTAACCTAGTGGAGGCTGTTGAGGAAGCAACCGTGATCCATCCATCCATCTGTTGGGAGAAAGTGGTTTCCAGTTGCAACAATGCTCCTAGTCGTAGTCATAGTTGCAGGCGTAGCTGGTAATGGATAAAAGACGACGTTAGGAACTCTCCCTTCGTCTCCCTCATTCTTCGGCCAGTCTACGTAGAATTGAAAGAGAGCTCCGAATAGATTGATGATGGAAATGGTTTTTCCGCCAAAGCGACGTTCCCAACGAGCCCACTGCTTGCCGTCTGTGACCTCGGGAATGAATGCGTCCACAATGGAATTCTACTTAGATCCTGCTGAATTTTGTCTGCTTTTAAGTGGGCCAAGAATCTACCAAAATTGACTAGGTGACTCCTATTGCTTTTGTTACAACAGGCTGAAAGCAATACTTGCTCATTATAGCACCAGAAGAGACAACAACTATCGTTTCATTTGATAAAGCCTAATTGGCAGCAAGCAGAGCACGTTTGAGAATGGACGAAATCCTTTTAGCAATGGACAGTGAATTTCCTTAAATGGGCTACACAAATTTCACGTTATTTCCTTAGTAGGAACTAAGCTTTAGCCTAAATTTGAAACAAAACCTCGTCCAGAATTGGGCATTAAGTACTTAATATTGTATTAAGTGTATAAGTTTCCTCGGATGGAGGACTTTCCTGCACAGCGTGAATTCGATAGCAATCTAACACATAAATAATAAATAAAATAAAACCACATTTTCCGGTCCACATTCACACCGGGAAAATTGCACTAGGAAATGCATCCATACACTAAATATCTAAGTGCAAATGAGCTCCGCGTCTGCTGATAATGATTGATGTATGTATGTATGTATGTATGTGTGGTTTGGCCAAAAACATGCATCTATTGCTGTACGGCAATTCTTGCCTCTTGAATGGATGCTCTTGATTGAAGTTACACTTCTTTCAAGTTTTTTTTTTGCTATCAAAAAAGAAGACTGCAGTACGTTTAAAAGTCGAAACGAGGCATATTCAGGGAAGCGGTACTCTCATTCGCTTTCGCGTCTTTTTTTCACTAAGATCCGCCTGCTTGTATTTTTCTCTCAGTTTTAGCCGTTCCTGTTGCCTTTTGATCGACTACATCATCATCTCCGGATGTTTCACAGTTCTGACGAGGGGAGAAGGTGGCAAGGGAACAATGTCGCTGAGTATTGAGCGTTACTTCTGCCGCTGGTTATGGACGTCGTCGATTATTCTCTTTGATGATCGTGATGCCGTTGGTGTTGCTAATGCGCCGATGCTGATGATCACTAGAGCGAGGTTACCGCAGACAGTGGCGCTAGATGGATGGGTTTGTGACGTGGCGCACACGTCATTTGCGTTTTCGAAGCAGCAGCCCACCGCCATAGTGTATTTCCCACCAGCATGGCATACGTTGACGACAACAACCAGTCAACCAATCAAAGCTTGTTGCCTTAGTGGTAAGCTTACAGCATTGCTCGTCGATTTGCCAACCACACGCGGTACCAGCGGTGGTGGCTACGGCAGCGAAAGCATGAGGGCAAATGACCTCCCTTTTTATACGACTTGCTAAGCATCCACGATGTTCATCGCTGTTCATTCATGACGTTCGTCCGTTTCTCGTACGGCCGAAGGATCTCGCGCTCTCGCCGTCGTCTGCCGCTTCGAAGCGGAAGCAGGATGGCGGGCACAATTCAAGCGATGACTCGCGTAACACGGACTCGACTGAAGGAGGCAGAAGGAGTGGACGAAAAAGTTAGCGGGAAGAGTCGGCGACTAAAAGAGATGTGTCGGAAAAGTCGATGACGACGCTGGATGCTGGGAAGCGTAGTGGGCAGGACATGGAAAAATCGGTGATGGCATTAAGCGTAATACCATGTGTTGCCAATGGTAGGAAGTCCAGTTTGCAATATTAGATGAAGCAGAAGTGAATATTGTTTTAATTTGGTTATTTAATAGTAAATACAACAGCCACTTTCAGGCTAGTGAGATCGTGCTCATGCAGTCCGAGCTCCGAAAAGAGTTAGAGCACCTGCTAAGCATGCTCTGCATATTAGACGAACGAGCACTGAGGATCATAGCAATGGCTATTAACTTACATGTTGGCACAGTCAGTCGCTACTAACACGATAGGTGTACGCTTTTTATCTTTTTTTTTTTTACATGTTTTTATCTTCAAATTCGAGTCTGCTATCTTTTTCATTAACTTGACTAACACTAGAAGCGTTTTTGATGTTTGAATTTAAGAACATCAGTTTGAAGGCCGTCAGGGACAAGTCTGCTGTGCCGCTAGCAACCATTAACTTCGAAGTTGCATAACATGGCTAACTAATGCGAAGATGCCGTGGAGAATAAAAGAATAGTCGTTCAGCTCCGGCTCGTAAACGCCCCTTAGATTTCGAAACCCCAATACCCCATAAAAGGACAGTACATCTATTTACAGACATGTCACAATCTGCAGGGCACATCTGCGAGACACTATTAAATTTTGATTTGACAGCGTACCAAATTTTGCATTCCATGGTTATCATCTGTAACGATGAAATCGATTGCTTAATCCCGTACAACCAATCCCTACTAAATTCATTGCTTTCTGAAAATTTCAGATTTTACAGTCTTACACTTATTTGTGGATTATGTTTTTTTAGATGTTCATTAAAAATAGACAGAGTCACTTAAACACGGCATACACGCATCATTGTGCGCCTTAATATCGTCACGGCAATTTATTGCTAGATTAAATTATTTTCTACGTCCGCACGTTATGGTGAGACGTGTATTTATTTTTTAAATATTTATATATATTCAGAACCATTGATAAAAATATGTAGATAATAAATGACTTTTCTAATGGCTAAAAAAATAGCTCACAGTAAATACTACTTTTTTTTTTGTTTGGATTTTACTTCGTAATACTTGCAATCAGACACTTACGGGACATTGACAATCACAAAGATAATTCAATGTACTACGAGTGTTTCTTGAGGGGGGCGCCTGTGGAGCCATAATTAAAATATAGAATCGCAGTCTAAATATAGCATATAGTAGTTGCAGTTGAATTCAAGCAATGGCAGTGTAACACATGGGCATGCCTCTGGAGCGGCAGCGGGGGACCGCAAACAACGACCCTTTGATTCGTATTTCTCTATTCAGTGTTCGCGAACGCTTAACTCTAGCACTGCAATATGTTCCTGTACAATCTTTGTATGGAACAGCGAAATTTGGACGATACTTGCCAAGTAACCTATGCATCACCAAGCTAAATCTTGCATTAACGACTTTTCTTTATACTGTGCTATTGTTATCACCAATTATTGACTAAGGTATGATTATTAGTACCTGCAAGGGTACGATCATCTTGTTTCTCTGGTTAGTGTTGTGAAACTAGGACAAATAATAGACCAACGCTACATGCAGATAGGTTTATTGAAATCAAGGCACAATAGCGGCAGGAATCCGTTCAGGAAAATCGTATTCATCAAGATAGGGGCATCGCGTGTTTCAGAAGTTGGAGATGTTAGGGAAGGCTAAAAGTGAGTTCCGCAAGTGACTATCCCAAGGCTTGAAACAAGCAAGTGAATGTCATGGCTGCGATTGAAATGTTCGTTCCTTGAACTCTGAGGTCTTTCTTGCAGACTCGTCCACTACGCCCAACATCCATCCTCTCCCCCACTGTTATTCCACGCCGATTGAGTTATCTCTACTGCCAACTGGGCAAACCACAGAAATACCGACTCTTTTTTCGGCGGCAAACGTCTTGCAGCCTTGCTCCTATGGACACGAAGAACATAACCGGTCCGACGGTGGTCGGAAAAGCGATGCCTGGGGCCAACTGACAAGAGAGCTCACGGCGCCGACGAGGACGATTACCCCGACAACTCAATCAGGTTTCAGGACGTGAAAAGGAAACCCGTAGTGATGGTTATATGGCAAAGGCCAACGGTCTCCAAAGCAGATAAAATCGGTTACCAGCTGCCTTTTCTTGGCTGTTACTACTAATGCCAACTATAGGACTGCTGTAAAAAGTTGAAGAGGATCAATTAATGTTATTCTAAGCGAGCGGGCAAGATAAAGAAGTAAAGAAGTGAGCGCGTCACAATTCGCTCTTTTTGCCCCGATTCTTTACTTTCTCTGTAGTTCGATCTCAATGTGCGTGTGCACCTCGATGTCTCTTCGAAGAGAGATGAGCTGTGCGTGTCTCTACGAAGGTAGCATGACCTTTCCCTTCTTCAGTGTTAAGCTAAAACCGTTGTTCGCAAGTTCCTTCTCCATTTTGCGGAACTCCTATAAACTGACAAAGCTGAGGCACTGGGTGTTAGGGGGTATAAAAAAGTGAGAACGTGAGGCAGCAGTGGGAAGTAAAAGAAAGGTAGGTCGCCTGCCTGTCGGTCTTGCTTGAAGCTGGTGTCGAGAGATAGCGTGCAGCAAACTCTCGAGACGGAAAAGCAAAACGACCAGAGGCCACAGAGGAAATAGCACTACGAAAGTAACTAGAGAACAGAAAAAGGTAGAAGCTACGTAAAAAGAGACTGTGTATCGCTTGAAGTGTATGGAATCAAGGAACAATTGAGTTCCTTGTTGCTTTGGCTTTCACTTAGACCTGGGAGTTGATTCGGAAATTGGTAGATGGTATGGAGAAAGTCATCACGACAGAGGCTACTGCACGGCAGCAATAGCACAGCTGCAACCAGTAGAAACCATGGTGGTAGGATTAGAAGGCGCCAGTATGGGCCTTTACCTTTGTCTTGGCTTCCATATTCGACGCCTGCGCGGCGAGGGTGAAGCTCTATCAAGGTCTGCTAGGATTGCTTTGACGGCGGACCTAGGACGATGGCCGCGGATAATAACGAGGCTCACCACTACCACAACAGTCTCCAGTCTCATCCACGTTTCCTACGAGCCAACATCTGCACATACCTATTTTCACGGTCCCTTTCAGTGCTTTCGTAAATACACCCTTGGAGCTCTTCAGGCTGCTTCATCCTTCCCAGGCCGCAGCTACTAACACCAGCGTTCGGCAACCCTTGTCCACTTTAAAGACTGTTGTAAGAAAATGAGCTTCGAGTACTTCGTTGAGCTGTGGCAGCCGCAATATTTTTTTTATGTGTTAGCAAAAGTTGTACACACGCACATAAAGCTAGTTACAAAAGCCACCTCCATGACCAGCTTGAACAAACGCCATCATTGCCGAGGTCGATCGTCTCTTCGATTTACCCACCTTTGCTGCTGTCCTTGTGCCTCACCCCGCCATGCGGTCTTACCGCCGTTTGCAAGTGTTAAAGCAAAACCTTGACACTTTGGCCACCAGCTTTTCCTATCCTCTGTCTTATCTCTCGCTTGACCATCTATGGTATATTCCAGATGGCTTTCGCGCCTATTGCGACCTATACTATCGATAGATTTTTAGTGAGCCTTGCGGGCGCTGGCAGAGTAAAAACACAACAAAGACTAAGTGACAGAAAGAGAGAACACGGAAAACCTGAACAGATACGAAAACAAGATGGCCCCTCAGCAACCCGTGTAGGCTCTTCTTGCACGCCTGCTGAACCCCGTAACCTAGGGATCTTCGTTGCGTTCCTCTGGTTTGTAGAGAGGAAGTATTTACGCTAGGGCATTTAAGCGACTTGCCTTCTCCTTCGGTTGCCCTATTTTGGCACTGGGCGCGTTGCTATGCTACCTGTACGGAATAGCAACAACATCTTACGATAACCACAGAGGAAAGAAAGCCAAAAAAATTATAATCTCTGCTTACATTGCCTATCCTTTCTAAACGCTGGATGTTTTGACATTGCCTGCTCTAAAACGCCCTGGATATATTTAGATTCTTCTAAAAACGGTATTTGTTCAATTTCTAGTCTGTTAATAAATGTTATCCTAACTCTATCGCTGTCGGTTATATCGCATGACCAACTGTGGAACTTACATTACAAGTTGATCCTTTATTTTCGGAACGGGGCAAACGGCTGCCGCGGGACATCAAAGAACTTGAAAATGTAATTTTCTTTATTAAAAAAACGGGATCTGTGCTAAAATGTTTTATTGCAGATGGCTGATTGATCCACTGCCTCTGAAATACAACTATATATTTATCATTGGGCTTTTTTGTTTAATAACGAAAGAATATAGAAAATGATTTATCAATGAATAACGCTCAACTTACGTTCGCAACATGTCGTACTCTGAATCTTGCTTGAACGTAGTTGGTAATCATAACAAGAAGATTATATTTTAAATATAGAAGGATAGTCACACAGAATGAAAATTATTCTGTAATGCATTTCTAGGCGCCCACAGAGCTGTACAATAGATAAAATGGCTTTATGAACTAACGTTTATTTAATTTCATCACAGACTATTCACGAAGTCTAGTAGTTTTGTACAAATAGCTTCTTCGATGAGCGGCATCATCACAATGTTTTGTGACCTCAATTTTTTTATCCCCTGTATCTTCTTTGACGGAGACTATCGTGTCAATCATGCAACCCAAATGTTTTTCGAGTTTTTTGCCCCTTTCCAACTCGACCTGCAGCACTCTGAGACTGAGCACAAAGGATGAGCAAAGTTGGTCGGCAGCAACTCCGTGCTTCTCGATCTCGCGCACATGCGCTTACCAGAAAATCCCTTATCTTTGCCACGTGTGCTTTGGTAAGGCGATACAATTAAATGACCCAAGCTCCGCTGGGAACAGATGTGAGCTACTTCGTGCACTGCGGCTGAAACTGAAGTAACCTCAGGCGTGAAAGCTTTGCTTAGAATCAGCGATCCTGAGGGAATCAACCGCGAAACAGGCTAAGAAATAAATATGAGAGAGATCTATAAGCAGAGCGGAGATTCTAAGTGGATGTCTCGTTTTCTCTCGGGTAATCGCTCAACGTCGCTTTCTTGTAAGTTTCTTTTTTTTTATTAATCCAGTGTGATTGCCTTGCCAACTGGTGGTGTCAAACCGACCTTGTACACATGCGCTTAGTTAACTCTATAATTAGTCTATAACTACCCAGGCGGCTGAGCGTGCTTGCAGTGCAAGAAAACGCCACAGATAGACAACAGATAAATTGTTTTGAGTATAATAAGAGGAATGGATAGTTCCGGCACAAAATCGTTGCTCGTATTCCTTTTAGGGACGCAGCATTATAAAGAGAAACGGAGAGACGTTATATTTATGGCAATTAAAGCAACTTAGGGTTGCTGATCTAGTTCATTAGGGATAATTGTCAAAGACTACTTTGAATATAAAGTTACTGCAGCACTTTTATCCTAAAATACCTGCGTCTACTGTTATGAGGATCAGTAACTAATCCACTTATTAAATCAAAATAAATTAAAAAGTATTTGTAGAATCGTGCCTTCGACTATAGCTAAACTAGGTAGCACAAAAGCTAGTGTATCAATTTATTAGTGAAAAAAACAAGGACCAACTGGTAGTAATGCCACATTAGCTATATCACACTATTCATTTATGATTCTGCTAGTCGTATTACATTCTTGGTCGTCGCATTAAGGGGATCCCAAAGGCGATCAACATAAACAACACAACGTACAAAAGAAAGGAAACAATGTAAACATTAACACATCAGACCCTCTTTTAGAAATGTTCCTTTAAAATTTATTTTATGGGTATAGCTATAAGAGGATCTGACCTTGTTACAAAATCAACAAGAAAGGGTTATCGCTTTTTTCGGCGAGCAATCATCCGTGCTAATTTGAATATATGAGATTTCTAGATATGGGGCACAATATGTGTGCTTTGTTCTCCAAAATAACTTACTTGACTAAAAATCATAAACGATTTTTCAGAGTCAATTCATGGACCACATAACTGTCGACGGTACCCATAAATCCGTCACTATGACGACACTTGATTCAATTATAACGGCCCTAAAATTACTAGCAACCGCTACATTTTGCTTAATTGACAGTAACTTAATTCCATTCCCATCAATGGACTCCCGTGCAAAACGCAGTTGGACTATGGTAGCTCAGCACCTCGGCGGGATGAGCCGGGATGATACCGAGTATTACCAAAAATGGATATCGCTAAGGGTTGTTTTTTACGCGCAGGTAATTATTACGGAATGAACTTGGCAGATGTCAGTAAGTTCGCCCCTTTCATAATTAAAGGAAGGTAGCAGGAATGACACCGAGAGTATAGCATCATTTGCATTGAAATTTGGAGGAGAATTTGATTAATATTGTAACTTCGCCTTATATCCTTGTAATGATCAAAATGATCACTGTAAATTAGAACTTGTACTTTCAGTTCTCTTTCAGCTATTGTAACTCTTGCTGACTCCAGAAACCAATGGCCTCGCGATTCCATTCGTGTGAGCTTCCTTTTGCTAACCCAGAACACCTCTGTAATAGTTAAATGATATATTAGAGAACTAATTAAGAATTAGATAAAGATTAGCTAAAGGGTTAATTCCAGCGCAGCCATCATTTAAACCTACCTTGTACAAACGAGGTCCACACTCAAAATATGTACACTTTATAATTACAGTGTACAACTATGTGCAAAGTTGCAGCGTGACTTGTTCTCATGTGTGTATATTATAACAAATTTGCCACGCAACTAACTCACTTGACCCCACAGAAATGTAGCCTGCTGTCCGGTCTAAACGCAGATAATAGTAACAATGTGCCCAGCGCTATCGAAGCAATAGGGACGGCCGGTTGGCGGTCAGTGCAAAAGCTCAGCAAGTTAGAGACAAACTACATCTGCAACTTAAATTAGTCTTGCGCCTAATGACCCTCTGTTATCAAATGGCCAGACCGAAGGTGGTCGGTCCATCGCCACAAGGCGAGGAGTCGCTGCCGCTCGTTGCTAACTGTTTGTGATTCGTTGTATTTTTGCCCGTTCAGAATCCGGGCTTCGGAGTCCGTCGATAGGTGTCGCTGTAGTAACAGACCGGCCGAATGTCTAGCTGTCTGTCAAGCAGCACCCGGAAACGCGACGTTTATTCAGGCCAGTGCTGATATGTCACAGGGTGGCCACTTCCGGTGTCAAATGGGTTGCTGCCGTTGCCGCCACCTACTGCTGTCATCACCAATGGGCCTGCGCCAACCGCTAGGCTGCTTGAAGCCCAAGCACGCCAAAACCCTTCTTGTCGCCTCCTGAAGGGGCAAGTTGCGGAGCAAACGATAGGGCCTACACGCTTACATACATGGCGCCAGGCAGCTTGAATTGTGAAGCTCTATAAGATAGATAGGAGGTTTCGGATCCAAAAACGCGCACGTAGAACGGAAAACGGAGCTGTGAAGGCAGGCGTGAAAGCACAACATAGCGGAGCACCTTGTTCGCCCTCCAACGCTGTACAGTTTAAGCGAAATAATTTGCCAGCCCACGAAAACGGAACGCGCATTAACTCGTATAAACTTTATCAGTTGGACGAAGTCACATTCGAAATGCGGAAAGCGAGCCGAGGCGTTGAGGGAAGACAGCTAAAAGAACCTAACGATTGCTTGACATTTATAATAGCGTGCAAACCATAAACACGACAGTAATAGTGGATGTGTGATGGTATGAGCCATTACGAGCGTAAATGTAAAAGCTCACCATGACAATAAACTACCGTTCGGTGCGCAGGCATATTTGCATAGGGGCATGTATACGGCTTGTCCAGTTCGGCCTTTTTCCATGCTATTTGAAAGTCCGCGTCTCAAAGGCTAGCATCCGCGTAGGATAGGCTTAATGGAGCTCTTATTTATCTGTTTTTCGAGATATAGTTCCCTGTCTGGATATAACAAAATTCTATTTAGAAAAAAACATTCCAAGGTTTTTCTACCGCTCTCCACCTATTGCGAGTAAGTTGTAGATGGATACTAATGGATTCCTGATCTCGCCAATCGGATTGCCGGAAGCAAATCAGGTCAAGGAGTTTTCTGTGACGCAAGTTCTGCCGTTATTTATGGTATCGCGATAATACCATTACTGCCTACTGTAGCTCTTTGTCTGGATACGGTGAGTATAATTCTATAAAGAAGCCGCACTATTTCTCACTCAATCTGAGAGGTGTATCGACACGTGCAGTAATCGAGTAACGCTTCGATGCATGACCGACGTGGCCGTAAATGTACCCGTGCGAATAACGCAGGACCCGTACTACAATGTATATTATAAGAGTTTATTATTTTGTGCGTTTTTACTGTAGAACATTGCCGCGCAGTCTGTTGTTGACGAAAACTCACTTTGAAACAAAGGGGAGACGTTTCTAACGAGGGGTGCCATTCTACGAACACGAACGCAACGACGATGACAACTGAAGTGTCGCAAAGCCATCTACTTGACACTAGTGGACGGTCATCACGTGTATTTACCTAGCCTCTCGTATTAAATACGTAGACGAGAGAGGCAGCTGTGACACTGGAGCTGCACGAACTATATACAAGGCAACGAATAAAGAACAAATGCCCTTCACGTATGAAGTGCTGATTCCGTCCACAAGGCTTCACGCCGATGTGTGCTATGCAAATATAGGATTTCTATAGTGCCGGCTATGAATTGCTAAACTATTTCTATGAAATTTTAAATTTTAACGTTCAGGAACAAGATTCAAGTTCGCTTTGACTGTATGCTTAAAAGAAATGCTTAACTAACCCCATGTTTCCGGTGAATAATAGCTGCTTACCCTCTAAACATGGCATGTATTTAGAATGCTAGCATAGAACTCTTTAGTAGATTGTAAAAGCTATTTAAGGAACATGAAATTTAACTAACGTTACTTAATGTCGTAATTAATGAGCCCATAAATGTATTTTGCCACGAGTGTTTGTATACACAACAACAAAACGCATACAACAAAGGGCCTTAGCCAATGTTGGCCTGTTCTATTACCGGACAAACTACAGCGACGCTTTTAATGAACTCTGATAGAGTACGCAGCTATTTTCAAGGTAAAAGTTTAAAGGTAAAAAAAAATACGTCTGAGTAACTCAAGCCGGAAGAAATTCTAGCAGACGATACTATCTGTCATAAAACTAGTCAAGTAATAATGGCCATGCAGACTCACAATAGTGACGGTGCGGAACAAAAATAAAGAATCTTTGCAAATTTCTGCTTACCTTTTTAGCGTTCTTTTTCAATACAAAAATGATTTTTATTACAGCTTTGACCTTTGTTTGTGTTTACTAGGTTCAGCCGTGGTAACTATGGTACATTTCGATTATAAACATTGCATGCGTTTTGCAGACCTTTATATCGAATGTCTTTGCATATTTATATTTTTACCTACAAAGTGTGCCCTAAGCGACTTAGACTTCGGTTCGAAAAGGTCCACGAGAGTTCGGTAATTTGATTTCTGCGTTACTAAAAAAAGCTAGAGTAATTGTAGGTAAAAGTAATATCAAACTTCGGAAGTACCTCTTACCGCTAACTTATTGTCGACCCAAAGTTGATTTTGATTCCTGCTGCCATCTCTATCGTTCAAGTGAAAATTCAATGCATCAGCTTGGTATTATTAAAACACATTCAAACTTCAAATATTTAACGGTGCTTGTTTTAGAATATATGGATATATGAACACTGATGCAACCTCTACTGAGGCAAAATAGTTATTGCAGTGCAGCCATCATGTAAAAGTATCGATCCTAACGGGTCCTAGTAGGACCAAAGGTGCTGAAGGGTTTCGGCTACGTACATAAAATTTCGTGTTGCCAATGTGACTAGCTATTATGCAGTAATGACAGATCACTGTATTTCACATATCGTGTACATATATATTGTAGATCAATTAGCTAATAACTAATTAACCCTTCACTCCCTCCCTTTGAACGTCATTCATCATTTAATATCTAAAGCTTTAAAAAATCTGCAGCCTACTTCAGACTTCAGGCTTACGCCTCTCGACCGCATTCTCATACTTTTCACAACGGCCATTCTCACAGATGATCTTTTTTCACGGTCAAATACAACTAAATGATACGTCTGCACTCTGAGATAGCCTTTTATCTTAATGTTCAATCAGCAGTTGTAGCACAGCCATCTTTTTTGCGATGCTTCGTTTATCATAACGTCGCAGCACAGATGGCCTAACACCGAGATAGTTTAGCGCAATAAAGTCTTGAAGTCATATATTTTTTACTATTTAGTTAAAAAATGCAGAAAGCTCTAGAGAATATTAAATGAAAACACGTCGCATCGTCAGCTATAAGTGAGGCTTTGATACATTCTCGAAATACGACACATTAAAACGGTCTTCTGGAGGCAACTATATGCGACGAGATAAAAGGAGTATTCAAAAAAATACACTTACATAATGGTCCAATAGAAACTGTGCATAGCATAAAAAACGCCAGAGGAACCCACGTACCGTGGGTCAGCATACATCCAGCATCTAAATTACGCATAAGATGCGTATTCTAAATTTTATTTAACAGCAATATAATTAGGGTAATGCTATACGAAACTTCAGCTTTTACAAGGAATCTATAAGACGGCAACCGCGTGTTACAACACTAGACACGCCTGTTGCTATTTGCCTGTCTGGGAATTTAGGCATACAAAAGTGAGCATAGATTATCATAAACGTCTAACAGGGAACTAGTAAGGAGCAGCAGCTAAATCGAACATTCGCTTTACCCGATGTTTTATTTTCGATATGGGGTCAACTAAAGGGCTTTCAATTCCAAGCCTTCCATGAATGCTTATGTTTGAAAAGAACGGACGATCCTACGAGGCGGCGACGATATCGCCCAAGGAGAAAATGTATGTACTAGAAAAGGCGCGAAATAATCTTCTTCTTGCAGTTTTTTTTTTCTTTTCCCCGTGAATTTCAATGAGAAGGGCGCTTGAAGATCTGATCTGTCACAGCTGCATCAGTCTGAGAAATCGAATTGCTTCACGGTTGTGTTGTTGCGTCGAAAACGATCACCGCTGATGGCAAGCGGCCGAGGGAGGGTGTTTGAAGCAATGGCAAAAATACAATGATAAAAGAATCGATGCATATCTAGAAAAATAACGCGCGCTATTATATGTGTGAAGTGGTTTATGTGTGGCTACTGGCTTGGGGAATTACCTAAGTAAGATAAGCTTGTTTATTAAAGCTTGGCTATGTTTTTCTTAAACGCCTCAAATAAAATGGAACGATCAAGTAATCGGTTGGCAAATATGCCTCGTTGATTTGGGCAAACTTGAGTATTTACATTGTCACAATTCATTTTGTCCAATTAGAAACGACTGAAAACTATTAGTAGAAGAAAAATAGTTTTTGAAAGTAAATTTTTTGACAGCGAGCGCCTTAACTTTTAAATTGTTACAGGTTTGAAAATACGATAAGTCTACAGTAAAAACAGCTTCATTCTATTCCAAACGGTAACCTTCAGTATAAACCTACTCAGTTACAACGACTACTCGTTATGTCTTCTGAATTTATTTTATGCCTGATTTATATCTGAGTCTGCATCCCTTATATGTAAATCACAAAAAAATCAATACACCGAAGTGAGTATTGTATAGTCGTACGTGGTAATACACACCCCCCAGTCATGCAACGTAAACTACCGACAAGCGATTTTCTTGACTCTATGAGGGTGGCCAATCAACATCGTCCTATAATATTGTAGCCCTTTGCACCTCATGTCATTCTCCTGTCAAAATATCGAGAAAGGCAAGGGTCGTTTGCGTTCAGTCTCCAGCTCCTAGCCACCTTCTTGCTTTGACGGTGTATTAATCTTACAGCCGCAATGGTCTCCATCATACATTCGTAACACTGCGCCCCCTTGAGGAGGAATCCGGGGGCTGGCAAGGCCCATCACCACACTTTGTTAGTGAGTTGTTATTGAGCCAGAAAACACTGCCTTGCCGACTGCATTGAGGCCATCTTTATTTGCCTATTTTGTTCACAGTCTCCACTGCCTGGTCAGTTGTAGCTGTTGTGGTCGACAGCGGTGGTAAAGGTTCCTTCTTGCTGCCACAACTTTTCGCCCCTTCCTAGTACTATTAGCGACAATGAGATGGGACAAGTAAATGATGTGGTCATTTAGCTTGTAAAGCTTCTTCGTCCTCTTCATTGTTTTTTTTTTTGTTCGCATCTTTCACTTCGGCAATAGAATTCGTGCGCGCGCGCACTCGACCAAACTCCTCTGGCGCGCGGGATGTGGAGCTGCCCGCTGCTGTGAGCAACGACAAAGAACCCTAAAGGGGCCAGCGAAAACGTCACAAAGTCATCAAAAGTGAGGAGAAACGTGTTGTCTTTGTACTCGAGTGCTTCATTTGACAACGATAAGTACAGTAGAATATTGAGTTGTATTTGGTACGTTATCATTATTGTCTCAACACTGCGGCAGAAAGTGAGACGGGGCAAATGCAAGTAGTAGACTTGGCACTACAAAAGAAAGACCCATTACGAGATGTGTTTTGTAATTTAGCAAGGCATTACGATGAGTTAGTGATCTGGTAGAATCCAGTTTACAAGCTGTGTGCAGGCTAAGCATTTTTTATAGCGAGATATATAATCCCAGTTTTGGGCGAGCTCAGTTTTATGAAGCGCAAATCATCAAGAAGAAGTCATCGTTCTATCTAAAAAAATCAATATGCGATTTGATAGCACGTATCTGCACCCATCTGTCAACCCTACCTATAATAAAAATGAACCATTTCATACCTTCACAGGAAACGACGTGCCTTTTTACAATTCAAAGTATTACATAGCTTGAAGTGTTCGATGGGTGCGAGACACAAAAAAGTCAAGATCTTTTAGTCAGAAATTTACAAGATGGCGAAAATCTTGCAGTTTAAAAGCTTCCGAGCCTCACATATTTCGAAGCAGCACTTTCATAACTAGATCATTTGTTACTACAAATGGCTGCATTTTGAATTTGGAGGTAACACTCACCAAACTGAAAAAACTTTTGTTGATCTGAACCTCTAACCGAGGTGAGCCACGAACGAATCACATAGTTGCCTTAACCACTGTTTTGAGTCTTTGCCTTAATTTCGACAATAAAAGCCGGCAAGACTATTTGAAGACCACAGCAATCGACGACCCCACGAGCGACAAAATGACATGACGTTCGATCTCTAACTGGCCTGCTGCTGTTGCTGTGACTGTATTTCGTTCCTTGTACAACAGTCATGTGAAGAACATCTCGGAAATCTGCTTGGTTTGATTATCTGATCTTTCCTTAACAAACTGATGAACAATGGAAAAAGGAGCATAGAAGGGGTGGCAAATCAAAGACGACCTGCCATCGGAAGCTTGCTTTGTAGGTATGTCCCTGATTCTTGACTTTATCCCATCATGCTCTCAACCTGACCAATGGTTGGCCGTCCACTCAAAGGCTGCGTGTGTTTTCGATGTAGCCAGCACATAGACACTGGGTCACTTAGCTGCCAACGACCACGAATCCCAAAGTAATCACTCGAACAAGTGTGCAACGTCCTTGATATGCCGCTATGGAAAAAGCAGACGAAATAACTGTCTCTGCAGGACTAAGGTAACAACGGGGAGCTACGTTGCTTTAGTTTCCCATCGCTGGCTAGCGAGTAGTAGACAAGAAGGCCTAATATAAACCCGACCCACAAATGCAAATTAAGGCTTTCTAATATTGAAGTGGTCCCAAAGCGCTCCCCTAGGTTCACTGTCACGACAATAGCTATGCTCAAATTAGAGCAGTGTTATTGCATGCTGCGTAATGTTCGTAAGTCAAAGTGTCTAAACTTTTTAGAATGGTCGTATAAGTTGTGACTCAGAGAAGTAAACACTGGTAGTAAATATATTCATATTAACATGCAAAAGCTGTCCATCTTCGATAGATATATGCCGATAAACGTCCGGCCGGTACGAATTTTGCTAAGACAGGTATTTCTTACTCTACGATAGTTATCTATATAAAATAATCATAGAATTATGAACCCAGATAGACGCATATGTCACAAATATATAGACACATTGTCAATTTTGCAGGACATCGAAATTCATGTTTGGGAGTTCGTTTTTAATTTGCATATGTGATAGGGTGTTTACTTATTCTAGAAGTATATTTACCTAAGCACCTTATGTAAATGTAGGTGGTAAACAAATGCCGAAGGAAAATCAGCGTCTGTTAGTTACTCACCTTTTCATTTGGAGGATCCACCACTGCGGAGAAATAGGCTGGCACAATTATCGTTTGATTTTCTCAACTTTTCTGAAAATGCTCTTTAGCGTCCTATCTAGTATTGTATTAGGCTATGCGCGGATGGGAACAGCTGCAAGGTAATAAGCCATGGTGAACTGCGCCAGGAAATTGTTTTTTGTGTTACGTAATTAATTAACCTCTATAAAGAAATCCACATAGGCAAGACAATTTTTAGTTCCTATCGTGTTTCGCTGGTAATAAAGATCGACTCTAACTACGTCGCATGAAGACTCTTTACCTCAGTAATTTAGTCCTCGCCCTGGTGTCTGCCTATTTCTACGCCGAATTAAATATCTTACATACGCATTATTGACAAAGTGCAGCAGACAGCCTTCGAGAAACGTATATCCGCCTACATATGTCATTCCCAAATTTACCTCGACTTGGCCATATACACAGGTACCAACGGAAAAGGAAGAGCCGAACATTTCTTGGGGAATGTGTTAGAGAAGCGCGTCCAATGTTTTCCAGCATTCGAGTAGCCTATTTTAGAGAAAGGGCCCTACATTTGTTTGATATTTATTAGGTAATCAAGTGGTCTTAAAGTGTCTTCGCGCTGTTCGGTACTCCAAGCCTTTAGTTTTTGCCGTTTGTACATTCCGCCTCTACATCCAGTTCATCCGAATCTTCAAAGGCATTTTGACCTCTTATCACATGCTACTTTTTATGGGACAGCGATACCATTAAGAATTAAGTGTTACTGTTCAAGTGTGCTTTACTACAGCCTGTGACGGATTCAATTTGCGCTTTTCGCCGCAAGGCAGAAGCCTCTTTGCATGCACGGAACGATGAGAACTACTAGTGATTCTATCTCAGAGGTCTACCGTAAATAAGTTCGAAAGTAGGTTCATAGTTAAAAAGCATAAGCCTCCAGTAGGAGATATGATGTTCTTTTGCCGGTATAGATGCTTTCTATCTGCGAGCCTGCTTCTCTTTATCGGCGTACCTGTTCTTACCAACTGTTGGCTTGCATCGTACACTGTCATAAACTCCTTTCCTTCCTCCATTACAACACAGTATAAGGCAAACACACTTTATTGTCTCAGGCATTTTAGATGGCACATAAATGATAGTGGCCAAGTGCAATACACTAATAAGGCTAAATCCTAACTCGCGTAAACGGCCTACGCGGACATACACAGACGCATCACATTATATCGAGTGATGGAAATTTTTTCGCTATTAAACTTGCCTTTAACAAACGTACCTGTCCGGTCGAATTTTACTCTATTCTATAAGATTCGAAGATGGTTTTCTTTATCAATCATCATTATCAAACTTTCGTTTGCTAAATGTCCTTGTTCCAATCGCTGGCCTGAAATTAGCTACATGATTCTATAAAATATTCTTCAGTTTCACGCAGTAGATCTCCTTCAATCTGTTATGGTCTTTTAAAAGCGTGACTCTTTTGAACATCGGTACTTTGTATTCCCTGCATGTTTGTACAGGTAAAACGCAACAGTATTCAGATCGGTAATAGGCTTAAGTTAAACTGCGTTGTTACGTTTAATGGGTGGACTCTTGCGTTATCGTATAGAAAATTGAATCGTGACGGGACTAATGTATTTATCGACAAAAATGCTTAGTTCATTAAAGCGCTCGTTCACACATACGCACGTACATCATCAAACACAGAATCGTGCATCCGTTTAATGTTGAAAGGAAAAGAGAGAGATGGGAAAGGAAAGCGGGGAAGAAGACAGTAATATTAACAAATACCGTTTTCTGTTCGCATTCCAACGGTGTCGCACTTTATAACCGGCAGCCATTATCGGATTCCCGTTTACTACTTTACAGCCTCCATTAGACAACGTTCCTATTAGAGTCTATAGGTTCAATTCTCTGTGTGACCGTCAGCGCAGCGTCCTAAGCCCAAACAGTCAGTTCTTTCCAATTTTCTTCACTGTTCTCGCATAAGCATCGGAATGCGATGCAGGTGCAAGACAGCACCAAAACCGCAACGCTTCGTCTATGAGACCTAACATGTTTGCTCCGTCGTGAGCGATGCTCTTTCGACGCAAAGCAGCTCAACGATCAAGTGAAACACCGATACTAAGACAATACTTGCTCTGTCCCTGCTCCATCCTGTCGCCCTTGGACGAAAATCAACTCATATTAGTAGTCAACTTTACCTCTCTCTAGAACCAGAATCATTTATTCGAACCTTCTACCCATTCACGTTCTCGTACTGCGACAAAGTGGCGCGAACAACATTCGATTTTTCAGTAGTCAGCTACCAATGCTGCTCCGATGGCAGCATGACCCCTCCTCTGTTTCGTGTCCTTTGGCACACATCCAGCGCCGAACGTTCACAGGCCGAGTGCGTGCGTTGGACGCTGTCTAGTACGCATGCTTAGAATACCCTGCGCCCTAAGCAATCCTACACAATAACACACTGTTAAGGTTAAGAGGGCGTAGTACCTGAGGGGGCGACCTCACTCTCGGCTGGCTTCTAAACTCTGCATTCGATTATCGGGTTCCAATGCTGTAGTGGATCGGCGAAATCCGCGAGCTGTCTCCATCATGATGGGCGCTATTGTTGTTGTTGCTTTTGGCAGTCTAACCAGCTCTGTCTGTGTCAGACTGCCAAAAGTGTCAGACCAGTGTATGCTCTCGTTTTCTCACTACTGCTCATTACGTTCGGTTCACGTTTTTCGTAGGAGTTTCGTTTTATTTTTGCGTGTTCCGTTTGCTGCGTCACAAGATCAAGTATAGTTTAATTGAAGGACCGTGTGGAGGGGTTAAATAACTGCTGTAAAACTGTAGAGACTCTGTACCGTGTGCGTCTATACACAACGTATCGTCCGCAGCGCATATATATGTATATAACAACAGCTAGTCTACACTATTATACTTCAGAGGACCATTATGTTGGCCTGCCTTGGACTAATCTGTTCGAAGCTAGCTCTTAGCTCCCGCTGTTCGGCCGATAGTAACGAGGGTTTCTGTTACTGTTTACAACAGTTAGCCAGTTAGCCTAGCTGAATATGTAAAGACGCTTGAGAAGATCCCATTCATAGTCGAGCATTTCGTGCTCCTCGACGCTGATCGTAACGTCCTGTTCTGCCCAGCCAGTTATTGCCACTACCACAAGTAGCAGCATAATCTCTTGGGCTATCCTACGACCCTCCTTTGCCTGTCCTGTACTCATATTGATTGCCGCTCTGCAATCTACCTCACCACCGTCTGTCGGCTGCTTTACCGAAGCTAACCACTGTTAGTGACACTACTGCTGTTGCTTCCAGTAGCTTATAAACTGCCGCCCCTTTTGCTAACCATTCTGTTGTAGTCGCCCAGGTCCGCCAAGCTAATATTTAGCTTGTGAGTCTCCTTACCAGTGATGGTTCCCGACAATAGTTTCTCCTCCATAACAATTCCATCCCCTCGAAATAAACCGACGCCGCTTTTCCGTCCGACGCCATTTATCACACACCAAGCACTCTCAAATGAAGCCTTCTCCAGCTCGTTAGAAAGTCACTCTGCTCAGATAGGTGCCGTCGTCATCGTCTATCGTGTTGTCGTTAATGTTGTCTACGATATTCGCCGTTTGCGCTGCCAAGTTTGCTTCAGTTTGTTTCGCATTTGCTCCTTCCCTGTTCGACTAATTCTTGTTCGTTTTTCGCGTATGTCGAACGGCGGCGAAGAGTCACGAAGGCCACCATCATAAAGTCGAGCGTACACATCACCCCCGCAACAGAAGACGAAGGGTAGAAACAGACAATATTGAGGCGAGGAGAGATAGGGCGATGTGGGCACACAAAGACAGCAGACAGGAGACAGACGGTGTTGAAAGAGCGCGTCATGGGATGGCATCTCGGGATGCTATACAATATAATAGTATGCCGAGTATCCTGATACGGCCGTGTTCATGGCGAGAACTTTATCTATGACAGGAGATGAGACAAGTAACCCTGGCAGCTCTACTTATTTTCTTCTTTTCCTCCTTGCACCCGTAGGCTCAAATCCGAGTTCCTCTGGTCCAAACAAGCTCAACTAGGATCACAGGGGGTATTCCGTGGATAAGAGAGCTGTCTGACGAACATGGACGGATAGACAGGATAGGACGAACGGACACCCTTCCCTAACATGTACGTGGTAAGAAGCTCCGTCTAGGCATCAAATGCCACCGACGACGCGGATCTCTGTGCCAACGAATACGAAGTGACGGAACGAGAACAACGATGCGCCGTTGTTAATACCGGCAGCCGTATCAAACTACTCGCCACAATCCCCTCGTTTTCGCTTTCGCACTCTTCCTTCCTCGTACCCTTTGTTCTCTTCGTCCCGGGTGGTGACCCCGTCATGCCCTCACACATCTTGTACAACTAGACTGCACAACAGTACATGACCAATGTTGAAATACATAGACCTAGCTGGCGTGATGCACGGCGCTAACAAAAGATGTTATCACCCTGTTATCATCCGACGGCGACCTGATTTTGTTCCTTTTCCTCCCTTTTGTCTTATCTCCATGTCTCCGGGAGAACCCCAATGTGCTGTAGCTACAGTAGTACTATCGATGCTGCTGCGTATGCTCGTTTCTGCCTCGAAAGGAGATAGCTTTGCGAGTGAGCGGAGAACCGACGTAAGCGACGAAAATCTCGAACTTCTCGCTCCTTGCCCTTATCCTATCGTTCCTGGAAGCGGGAAATGACACTTGTCATGTTTGCCGTGACTGGACGAACGAGGATTGCTGCCTGCTGGAATGCAGTTCATTGCCTGGTTGTATCTCGTATCTATGTATCTACCTATCTATCCATTTTTGTTTTTGTCCTTTGTAATTTGTTGGAAGCTACCAAGGTACACTGTCGGTTCGTAGAGTGCACAGGGAGTCGACATTTGATATATGATTACGCACGTGTTGCATCAAACATGGTCTCCACTAGCCTCATTATGACCATGATCAGCACATGAGTATAGAGCAGTTTCGTTCAAATATGCTAGCACTGGCTGATTCAGTTTTATTAGTTATTAGTTACGAGGACAAAAAAGGATTCATTATTAAGCACACGCGACTATAGCCTTTTTTTATTGCATTTGCAAGATGAAACGGTCGCCCTGCAAGGGAAGCTCGTCTGCCAAGCTGCCTTCACCCTTTGATGGTAAGCTAACGCAACTTAGTTTGTACTTGTGTACAGTTGCACTAAAAATTCTGTACTAAAGATTGCACCTTTTTTTTTTTTTTTTATTATAGATACACATTATAAGTTAAATGTGAAACATTTAGTAACTGCTAATTGTGCAACTTGCGACATTATCATTGTGGCTGAACAAATCATAAAAACTACCGCCAGAAGCTGCGATAATCATTGAGGAGAATATTTTATTGATTTAAGAAATTGAAGAAAGATTAAAGAGATACTAATTTAGATGGCGTAACAGGCGACTGACGAGCAGCTGTTGTGAAGTAAGATTTGCAATGTGAATGAGAAAATTTCGTTGGCTCGCCTTTCTTCCAATGACTGCAACGCTCTCAAGGGCAGCTGTCGACCGGCATAGGAGAGCAGCAGCATCATGGGTAGCACCTGCTCCTGTTGCTGGTTAACGCAGAATCATCACAACGAAGTTCGAAGCGCGAGTCGATAGAAGCTGAGGAGAACGGTAACGATCGAGGATGCTGCGCGAAGGAGGCTATCTGTAGAAGAGCCGAACATTGCAAGTTGGACAGAGCTGTGAATCAAGACACCTGCAAACGCCTCACAGGCAGCTGCCTTTGAATAGATAAGAGAACAGAATCATCTACGTAGAACTGCCTCGTATTGCCGTTTCCCCACCTAACCATGGCATGTGTAAGAAGCTTCCGTTAGCGTTCATTGCAGCCGACTACGATCTGCAGGGTCCCCAAGACGAAAAAAACGTCCGTCTTGTTTCAGTATTCTACAACAGCATCCGTTGTCTTTTTTAAATTCACGAATGACACCAATGGCTCATCGTTCAGTCAACATGCTAAACTCAGGAGCTACAGATTTACCAATGCCCAATAGAAGACTACCAGCTGTGTTCCACAACCGTTATGGGCTGAGGTTGTAGATGCTGACATATTGCAACAGTGGCTGTGGGACGCCCGAATCCTGCCCGAAATAAGAGTCACAATAGGAGCTGTTCAAGGTAGCGCCAAGCAGAACTAGGCAAATATAGGTAATCACAATAACGCTTGTCTATGGTAGCATAATTTTATTGAATTTTATGAGTATTGATAGCGTTCCATCTTTTTCCTAGTACCATAGCATGGAAACGAAACATGTTAAACAGAGGATTAGATGAGCAGTGGTGCCATGGTGGGCTGCCTGACCGATCTCGGTATCTCAGGAGGATCGGCTAAAAATATGGAAAATAAATTATTCAATAGTAGCTTCGTAGCAAACCTCACCAGATCATGACTTCATAGAATAATTCGAAAGAGCAAACGTAACAATGTAACGAGGTGCAGCACTATCAGGTGTTAGATAACCTGCACAAATCACATTTGCATATTATAGAAAAATTATCTCATTAATGTTTACTAAGCCAATACCTATCTACTAACTATAAAGCTGGCGCAAGATCTTATAAGTAATGGTCAAGTTCACACGCTTGCTTACAGCATAGGGGTCGCACAAGTCTGCAACGGCAAACGTTTAGACATTTATAATTTGTCGGATTGACAACCCGCTATCTTGTCGGTTGGTGATAGCAACAGCGTAATTAACGTGAAGATGTTAAATTCGCAAAAAAAGATAACTTCTTTACTTGTTCATTTCCGTAGCTAAGTAAAATTTTGAACGACGAAAGTGAGATGTCAGATACCAGCGGGAATCATTTGGTAAATTCAATTTTAAAGCAGCTCTTATTTTTTTGTCTGTTGATTTTGAAAAATAAAAACCGGCGATAGTGAATGATGATGATTTAGAAAAGGTACGACGGGGAGGTTAGCCGCTTTTATAATAGTTCTCCTTCAGGACTCTGTCTGTTCGGTAAATTAGGGCTCTGAAAAGGTGCCGTTTGAGCATATAGGTTACAAGAGAACGCTTTATTTAGTTAAGTTTTATGTAAAGGAGCTTTACCGATTGTGCATGATGTTAAAAAACACGCCAGCTATCCATGACGTCATTATCATAAAAACCACAATCAAAATAGTAATCTCGCCAGCGACAAACCGTCTAGTTTTTACTTTTCTTCATTTTTACCATTGAAGCATGCTACATAGTAGGTATTAGAACAGAAGAAAGCTTACAGCTTATGGCCATTGTAGCATCGTTTGCTAGTAGCTTCCAGAGAGATTCTATTATAATCCTAGAAGTATTTCGACAACCAGATCAACGTCTTCTACTCTAATGTTGCTCGATTTATTCGACGTAACTCGTATCAGGATTACTATGGCTTTACCGTTTACTAGTAGTAATTCATTATAGAATCAAATTGTGTGACAAGCCAAAAACATTTAGTTAAAAACGGCATATGGGATCATTAGATCTCCATATAATTCGAAATTCCATATGTTTTTTGTTCGTCCGCTTCACATCAAGGAACGACCAGCAGTAAGCGCGCTGAATTAGCGTATGCTGTATCGGAACGTGGCGATAGGAACACCGAGTCTTTCAATTTAGTATACATATTAAGACGCCATGGTAATATGAAATAATCGTGTACTTTCGTGAATAAACCATTTGCATTGTGTGAGAAAATGTCCTGCAAGTCAAAGCATATCGATACGCGTCTCGGCGAGCAGTGTTCTAAGACCATCCGCCTTAGACCGCTAACATGTGTTTATTCTTGTCACATATTCGACTCGCTTGGTACAACTTGACAATAGCTAGTATTGCTTCCGTGCTAAAGTCAGCTGTCATTGTCGCTCTACAGATTCATGCGCACCTACTGCTAGCAGGGCCCCAGGCCGATTGGCATGGACCGATCCGTTTTAATGAAAAACCTAAAAGCTATATTGGTTCGCCAATCTATCCTCGTTCGCCCCCCAGATGTCCTAGAACAGATTTTATGTGCTTTCAAAACCGGCCGATTGGTATAGATTCAGAGGTTGGCAGCAGCGGCTCGCAGGTTAGGTTTTCGAAGAGTCTGTCGAAATCAAGTTGAGACAGATCCAGTGATTTGCCGAGCAAGCTTCCTTCGATATCGCACCTCGTTCCCTCGTTACGAACAAAAATATTGTCATTGTGAACATATTAACAAGCTTCTCCCTAAGTTCCGTGTCCGTAAGGTGTGGTGCAAACATAATGTTATCTTGCTTTCTATACCATCGAAATGGGTAAACTCGAGGACGGAATCGTTGTTATAAATTGATAAAATCATTTTATAGACTATTAGTTAAAATGGAGGTTCTGCAAACTCGCATCGCGCTTCGCATACTTCCGACCATGCCTGTGTCCGTGTGAACATGTGTAATGTGGTTAAGAGTATAATAAACTAGATTATAAACTTCCCCGGCTTCCCTAATGATACGCCACCGACTTTTAACATTTACTTGAGGACAATCATTCTATGTAAATAATTTTATTTATCGCCGTATTCCCGATATATACACCATGTCGTCTATATCCGTCTATTGCTTACTGAGATATTACCTTGATACCTGTATCGACCTGTTGATCAACCTGAACGAGCCCTTAGCTATACGAACGTGTCCTGCATGCACCGCCGAAAACTATTCTGTACAAATGCGTAAAGCCGGCATGGCATAGCGCCAATAAGTGGTTGGTCATTTCGTGTCATAACGACAGGTTGCGTTATTGCAAGACCGTATGCTGGCGCTCATTCGTCCGCTGTCCAGTTGCGCAGAGGCACCTAATCTCGTCTGATATTCGGGGTTACGCAAAACAAAGGTGTCTGCCTTCTCAAAAGCAATAGGGTTTCCCTGTGGCACCTCAGCCCGCGCCGTGACAGCGAGAAATCCGCAGCACTGTTCCTTGGAACATTTATGCACCGAAGCAGAAAACAGATCACCGCCGTTACTGCTTCCCAGACTCGGGCCGAAACCAGACAGTCCCCTCATACCCTGCCGTAGCATGGCAGCAGGCGAAGTACGCAGAGACTGTACATAGTACATTTGGGCATACGAGGGCTGCGCAGGGGGATAGGACTGTAGGTGATTGGTTTATGCGGAACGTAACGACAGCACAAGAATTGTCACGATATTAAGGAGTAGCCATACCAGACCCGAATTATATTCATCTACCGATGGCACAAAAACGCGGCGATGGATTTGAATTTTAACAAAACGCAGCAAGGAACGATAAACGCCCGGTAACATAATAATAAATTCAATTAGGTCAATAAGTTACATGTATAGAGTACTAAACTCTATTTCCGGTTCAGGCTTGAATTTTTTTCAAAACAATTTGAGTTTCTAATAATGTATCGCATAACTAAACGCTTTAATGCAGTTCACCTAGCAGCATCAGCAGAGTCCAATTTTGCGCTGTTATATATATATATATATATATATATATAGCAAAAGCAGCTCAATACATCACTTAATAGATAAAAATCATGACGTTTCGCGTATGTACGCTCACGGCAAAATTACATGTTGTAAGAAAACCCTTTGTCTTTCAGGAATATCAGCAGCACCTAGACCGGCAACGAAATTCATACATATTCGTTATGATACCGTCATTACAGAATAGCATCACTAGCAACGGGAGCAGTTCTAGTAGTACGCTGAGGCGATGCAGATAGGATTAGTGGGAAAAAACGTAGGGAGTATGTGGGGAACAGCGGCCCGGTCGAGGCCCTCGTGGCTATGAACATCGTGTTCTTATTTTTTCCTCGGCCTGAATCTATATCCATCGCCGGCGTTTCATTTTCCGCCACGGCCGTTACCATCCGAGACCGGAAGGGCCTGCAGGGTGATGCGTTGTGATGGATCATGCCCCAGAGAGGGATCAGCAGCTGTCTGGCTTGCTGTTGTCTGACCAGGCTGCTGCAGTAGTCGCAGCAGTAACAGCAAGCGTCGGCAACCACGAAGACAGCAGTAGCTATAGCTATTCCTGCTGTTGATGCTCGATCTGCCGCTGCAATACACTTAGATCGATATCATGCGCCCTCGGCGGCGAGAGCATCAACAACGGACGTATGGCAGTTTTGAGAAAGGAGAGAGGGCTCTACGAGCTACCGTCGTCGGCGCCATACGCATGCAAGATAGCCAAATTCACGCGCGCGTGCACACAACAAAAGGGGACTGCGTTGCCTAGCGTTTTGCCGATTTATATAGCTTGCGAATAGACGCTTGATCGCTCTGCATCGAACGACAACCCCTAGCTGCTGCTGTCCCGGACAGCAGAACGACGATCGCTATGCATGCGACGTACAACACATGCACAGAGGAGAGATATCGCTGTGGGAAACAGGATAGAAGACAAGCGACGGTATATAGCTGGAACGTTTCCACGCATCGTCGAGATGGCCGCTGCACGTTTGTCGTGTATCAGTTAAGAAATGACAAACAGGGGACTGCCGTACTATGAAGACTAGCTTTGGCAATAGGGGAGCGTATACAAAAAGCGTCAAAGTTGAATCAATACAGATCGGGAAAACAGCGAGAACAAGAAGAAACGCATGGACCTCAATCATCGTACGAGTTGAATATACACGTATATATATATATATATATATATAATTCGTATTGATGGGATTCGAATTAAGTTGAACAGTCAATGAACGAGCTCATTCCGTCAGGGGAAATAATCCAAATACGAATTCGACCGCACTAATACCCAAGTAATATGTAGATTGGCATGTCTATCTATGGTTTTATATACGAGGTGATGCTATTTTAATTTCGACGCTTAGCATTTCTTGTTGGGACCCCATTCGAGTTCGAATCGAGCTGAAAAAGTACTCCATCTTGGATCATTACCTGTTAGTGACAGTCTAGAATTCACGCAAGCGCGGTACGCTTACCGTTAGATTATCGTCGGCGTGACCTATGCCAGAAACGTACGCATAATGTAGTGTAAGATATTGATTGAGAATCTGCCTAGAAGTGTGTTTGCAAGACAATTGCCGATAGGAGTCTTTAATTAATTTTTCCTTCATTCGTTCTTCTAGTTGAAATGTTTTATTTTCCTTACTTCAAAAAAACGTCATGATTATCTTGAAAATAATTAAAATTATATAGTTTATGTCCGCAATCACTCTATTCCTAAGTATACAATAATGATGATAACGAGGATGATGTCACATATTTTCTGCGCTGTTTTTACCGAGATCTGAGTGGGTTCTTAACTGCCGTTATGTAGATAAAGCTGACTGCTACCACAGCCTCAATCTGTGCCCTCATGAACAGAAGCATCCACAACGTTGGCGGAAGTCGACTTTTAATGGATGTGTCTGGGAGTTTCCACACGACGATCGGCATGCGTGGCTTAAATGAGATTAAGGACTTTTTGCTGTGAGACGCGGCGCCTCGAACAGCAGCAGGATCGAGCGCCATAACAACTTTGTTCGCAGACTAGCCGTCTTCTTCCCGGTTCAACCTTATATACATATATACGACGGCACCCAACCGGATGCCTAGGCAAGTCCCCACATACGGCAGTGCCGAAGTAGTCCCGCATACCTAAACAGACTGGGCAGTCTAGGCAGATGGGTGATACGATGACAGATGACAATGCTGTGAAGCAAAATTTACTTCGACCCAATCTTAAATCTAAAGCGTCAGGCCGGGTTATAGATCGTATAGCAAATCTCCAAGTTCGGATCATAAAAACTATATGGTTTGTTTTTGGAAAGTTATTCTGAGCTGTCAAGCTATTTGCGATTCGTATCACACCTGAGCCGAGTATCAAACCGGGTTCGCGCTTCCGTTGGAGACCTTTCTTGATTTTTTTCTTACCGTCCGGTATCAGTGTTTGTGGTGCTCTCAGTGTAAGCGATCTTCGTCCTTTAATATTTATTTAACATTGATTTTAGCCGACGCCGCTCTCACATCCTAAGGTTCCGTTGTTGCTTTCAGCACCATTTGTAGCTGGTTATAAATGGACGCCAAATAACGCTATGTTTATCGTTGATTAGAGTAAGTAGTGCACTGAACAAGTGATTCTGTGCTAGCGGCATTACTAATTGAAAACATAGTAGGTTTCGCAACCCATTGCATTTGCTCCGTCATCTTATAATGTCTCGTTATTTCTATAGATTACACAAGTAGAGCTCCTACTTAGGCTGTTTAAGGTGATGTTGTCCGCCTCGCACACAAACAACATTGGCCTAAAAGGCAACGGATAGGTAGAAGATGAGCTAAGGGATAGATGACCTAAGTCGGAGAAGACGCAGTCACAATTCATGCGTAATGTCGGAGCGTCGTGGGCAACGCAGGCATCATATAGCAAAAAGCCAACGAATTGCCGTTCATTAGTCAACTTAGGGCAATTCCTAGATTGTATTCACTGGACGTTTATGTTTATTACGATAGAAGTTTTCGCAGCCTCTGATGCCTTCGTGGCAGCAGAATGATGATTTAAGTATCGGTGTTATATAGGTTTGCTTTAATTCAACGTCATATGCAAGTGCTCTCTTCTATGGGAAGAAGTTCTTTATAGCTGTCTTCAAAAAGGATACTGAAGATATGATTGGGGTGAGACGGCGATGGGGAACCGTGAAGGGCCTTTAAAGTGCTTGACAATATATTCTCGATCGTGAGTTAGGGCATACACAAGTGAGATTTATTCGAGCTCGTGACATAATTGGCAAGCTATGAGAAAGATCACATTAGAGCATTTATTCATAAACCAAGTTGTGTTTCTATAGGTAACGAACCCTATCAATTAGCCCCAAAGTATAGGGGCTATATCGCTGTACAACGATTGCTTCGTTTTGTAAACTCGTTTAACAATATGAATGGATCATGCTCCATTTGAAAGTCTGAGCTAGAGGACATCTTCGGTAATCTTGTTTCGCCGTTTTTTTACATAACATCGTCTTACCTTAAAACGAAGCTAAAATAATCGTCGGAAATTATAGGAAAAGAACCCAACTCTTTGAAAGATCAGGTTGAACACTTACCGATTTCAACATGCGCCTCTATTCACTTTGTTCCTTTCTTGTTTCATCAGCAAAACAGACTTATCCAAAATCTTCCTCGAAGTACCTTGCCTTTATATGGGAGGAAATGTACTGTTGCTTTCTTGCGTGTCAACGGCTGAAGTCGAACACAATTTGAAGCGCGGAAACATCGATCAGCGCTTGCACAAAGCCATCGATTTCTTCAGCTATTGGTTTCAGTCCAAATCCTAAAAGAAAGACATCGAACGTTGTTGCCGGTTCAAGCGACACGGCTAATCTGTTTGTTTGTGTGTATGTTTAATAGTTGTTGATACTTTTTCTCCCTGACAGACTCTTCTAGCTTCCAGCTTGCGGCACTTGGGCGTTCTTCTTTCCATGATTCATCTTTAGTGGGGTGATGTCAAGAGAGCGAATGTGCATTGTGAAATCCAGTCTGGCGTTAGGGATCAGCCGCGGTAGTGGAAGAACACAAAATGGAGCGTACCAGCTACAGCGCAACGTTGTGTAACATGCAATTTCTTATGGCCAATAAAAAGATGGAGCCCCATTATCTGAAGCATTTTTTCTCCTGCAACAGAAGTGGATGGCGGTTCGAAGTGCCGCAAGCGAGTCTGCAGAAACGTAATATAAATTACATATTAGTACGCATGAAGCATATGCATCACGAATGGACGCTGCGGTACCCAAGTTAAAGTGGCAACAGATCAAAACAGACCGCGCTGCGAAGTGGCAACAGACTGCGCTAGACAAAGAAAAGAAGGACAAATGTAGCAGCGGCCGTGTGAGAGAGGGGGAGTACCAAGCGAAAGCCCTTGTGGCAGTGCCATGCCCCGATAGGCATGAACAAATGAAACTAAAAGAAACTGTCCGTCGTCGTTGTCTTCGTAATATGTATGACACGCTTAGCGCGCACTGCTCCCGCTCTTTCTTTTCGATCTCAGCTTTGTATTTGTCTCTGACTTGAGCTTAGAAGGGCCCGGCCGCTTCAACTTATGGTATCCAAGGGTGAACTAGCCAATTACGTGCAAAGTAAATGCCTTACTAGCAAGCATGTAAAGAACCCAACAAGGGCGTAACGTGCAACAGTTCGTCCGCAGCGGCTATAATCAAACGTCCTTTGTTAGTGATGGCAAAAAATCGACTGGTGTGATCGCGCTATTGAACTCTAAGGGGAATTCAGCGAATCGCGTTAAGAAGAAGGATTAATGGCTCAATGTATTCTTTGAAAACTAACATTAAGGTCAGATGCCAGCTTGAGTTTATTGCAACTGCTTCACCTGCAAAAAGTGTTACAACAAGTTAAGTATCTTTTGAGCAAGAAAGGTCCAAAGACGATTTCAGCATTAGCGGGGCATAGCGCATTTTGACAACCAGAGTAGATATTTAAAGGCTTGGGAAGGCGATCAGTCGAGGCAGATAATAAGCGGCTTATCATCATTGAAGTCCTTCACCAGGCTCGGGCCACGGTGACTTGTTAGGGTTAATCGATCATGCTGCAGCGCTACCTAGTGGGTGATGATGTCGAGAGAGGAGGCGGGTAGTTTGTATTTCGCTTGATCCATCTTACTGCTTCCTTATTTATCCAGGCTTTAGTCAATCTAGCTGCTATATGGAGCTGCTGTTTAGTTTGCTGGCCTTGTCATCGCACCGCGAGCTAGCTTAAGCGATATTATCTGTAGGTATCATCCCTTCGTCCTAGGGAATCTTGCATATCGAAAAGTATATGCACAGCGGTCTATTTGGTCCGATTTATGAAAGCAGAACTAGCCAGCGTTAACGTGAAAGATTGATGGCATATTATTTTAGTAAAATGCACAAAAAAGCGTAAACAAGTAACTCTGTCAGTTTTTTAACGTCCTTAATAGAAACTTGTTATCCTACAGACACAGGCAAAAGTCATGTTTACTAGGATTTAAATAATGATTTTAATATATTATGTATAATATTATAATGATTTTCTTCATGATTAATTGTGAGATCAGTGCACTTTTCAGTTACGTACTACGTACTTTCAGTACGTAAATTTATCTACTGCTCACGATGAATCTAAGAACTCTCACTGCGATTACATTTTATTTATACACACTAATTTATAATACCTATTTATAGACCACACGACATACAGTGTCCTCACGCTTCACTTAGTATGAATCTCCACCATCTTTGATTGAACAAGATATTTGTTCTAAATTGGCCTTTTAAAACTGGAAAAGTGGATAAGAAGGTTTACCGTCAATCTATCGGTCTACGAACGCTGCTCATGGCCCATGGTTTTCAGGCCAAGCCAAACCATAAAGAGCGATGGATTCACTAGAAGATATAATCATAGTTCTAGAGTTTGTGCGTTCTATGTCTCAAATAGCTTGCTTGTGTACAGTGATTACTTATCTACTGCGGAAAACGGGTCGGGTGATTCATTCTGTAAAACCCCTAGGTAATGTATTGCAGAAGTTGAGTCCTTTTTGGTGGTTTATTGAGAATCTGTGTCTGTCTCTTTGCATCTCGACGGATGGGAGTGGATAGCTCTGGCACGTGCATTGGTTTTGCCACATAATAGACTAGCCGCGCAGGACAGATGTACTCTATATACATCTAAAATCCAACGGTAGCTAAACCGTAGGACCATTTCTTAAAGCCGTATTAACCAGTTTTACGGTGTGTTTCTTTAGGAGGCTTTAAGATGAGATCTATATATCATATTTATAGTAGGGAATATATAATTCTAATGTACAGATCATATTTGCAGTCATTTTCAATGAGTAGCCCTCATTCGTTTTGTTTTTCTGTTAGTATCAGCTCATAGCAGCAGTAGCCAATCTGACAAGTAGCTGAATGTACCTTAACAAATGAATGTCTATATAATTTTGCCCACTTAATCTTGTTTAAAATAGCCTCCTACTGTGCATTTTTAAAGATCGTGGTCTTAGGCTTACTTTGAATGAAAATAACTGTGCCATTAGTAAAGCTAACTCTATTCGCGTGTTCACTAACACGATATTTGTACATCGTTACGGTTACAAATTCAATTAAATCTGAATGAAAATGGTGTTTGTTTCGGAAAAAACAAACAACTTTCTTATGATAACCGCAGTTGACACGTTTACCGTTCAAAATGTCAGCGACAACGTAATAAAATGATTCACAGACTCCCAAATATAATAATCGCCTAGAAATATTGAAATTCTACGGGATCGAAGACGCCGCTTTGGGTGGTACACATTTTCAAGAACGCATACATAAAACGCTTTCCGGAATAAATGAAAAGTGGGGTGCCATGCCATTATACATATCGTATCTCGTAGAACACCACAACTTACCTCGGTGAGCGAACCGCGTCTTCGAAGTATAAACTTGCGGATCTCTAACTCCTTTACTACTTCCGAAAAGTTTATCTAGTAAGGCTAGTGATTGACGGTATCGAACGTTTTGCTTAAATCGCAGAAAGATTATGAGGTAAGACACATTGTTCCCAGATAATCTTGTAGTGCCTTTCATGGGGCACTACACAACTTCCTCACACCTTTCACTCAATTCAAAGCTAAATTGAATCTGGCCGAATTTTTTATGTTTCCCAAAACACGTACCCAACCTAAAGACTTTTTTTTACTACTCAAGCTTAATATGGTTGAAGGTAAGGGAAACAATCCTGAAATTGCTCATTTAAACAGGTAAACCTAAAGACGAACTTCAAGAACTTCCGAGTATTTTGATTTTAAGGAAACTTCACATAATAGCAAACTCGGAATGTCGGCAAAAACGACAATCTCCTTCTATTCGGGTCTGGACCTGAAGCATTTTTTGGTCTATATTTTTCAAACTATTTTGTTAGATAAGTTGAAGAATAAGTGCTTGGCTTTGTATGCACATGTTGGATTACCGCCTGCCTAGGTAAAAACGTTTATGCCAATTTTGATGAGTCGATAAAGTCTTCTTTAAGATAATTTGGTATGAGGAACCACTAATGGCTTATTTAGGCAGAGTGGACAGTAATAATAAAAAAAAAAACTTACTATAAGAGCACATAGTTAGTCAGTTCACACTTATTTTTGGTAGGTTTTACTCTATTTTGAATCAAGGTTTTACGATTTACCAATGGCCGGATACCCCCTTCAGAGCAATGTCTCCCATGCAAGACATCGGGTGATGCACTATTGTAAAATATAAATATTGCTTTCCTATGCCTGGTTCTATGTAATTGATTGAAGATTTGAGGTCCATATGTAAGAACTCCTTTGCTGTCTTTTCTATTCAGTGAGTGGTTCCATTAAGCAGCTGGTACATATATACTTATGTCCGTGGCTGACTCCGTACCTGTCCAGTAGTAATAACCTTTTCCCCTGCTCGATTCGTTGAAACTTAATAAGAACAAGATCTATACTCTCTTTACACTGCAAATGCCTCTTTTATTAAAACAGTTTCGTTCGAAAGTTATTAGACAGAGCCGGCTGCGGTACTTGAAGAACTACGTCATTAAAAGACGCTGACTTTTAGCCCAAAGGCAGTTGCTGTCAAAGCAGAAGTGGAAACAAGTATGGTCGTAATGACTAATATGCAAACAAAGATACGCCACTACTGAATTTAACTATTGCATGCTTTATCATCTTAGAAAAACAGCGTTACCGCACTGATCACTGGGTTCTGCAGACACGTACGTATACCCACCTTGTAATAATTAGTCTATCTTCCTTGTTGGTATCTTGCTAGCTCTATCCGAAATGTGCGCTCTTACTAGTTGATCAATCTTGGCCTCCAAAGAAAAACGTTGTTTTTTACAGGACACTGAACGAAATAAAGTAAGATTCCGGCGATTACCGATCTACTGAACCCTATCGTCTTACTGATAAGTAGTAGGTCAACTGAGCATTAAGAAACCCACATATAATTACTGCGAAGTGTCCGTCTTATCTATGTGTGAGTATTACGTATATCCTTATGGAACTTAAATCTCGTATTTCGTTCTATTCTTTTTCATCTAGCAGTGATTGACAAAGCGAATAGAAATGGTATATGTATATGTATTTCAATTATGTAGATACCTTTAAATAATGTTTTATTTATCCACCGTTTAACAATATTTATATGACAATCAATGACACTCCGTACTGTAAAATTATTCGCCTTATTAGCGAACATTTTTTGGCCCACAGATAGGTCTTAGCCTACAACAAGAACGGCATTTTTCGACAGTTTTCCATTTTTCTTTTGTTTCTATACTGTGACAATCGCTAACACCGTTTTCATTACGCTTTTCCATTTTTTAAATATTTCTATTAAAAAAAAAAGTATAGTATCACTCTATGATACAAATAAATCACTGTGTCTATTACTGATCAATGTAACTAGGGCTTACAAGGAGGAAAAGCCGCCCGACATAGCGTCGAAGAAACGTGTTGACGCCAATGGTTAACTGTTTTTGATTTATGTATCATCACAGTTTATCTTCCTAAATTTATAGCGAGTAATACTTATTGAGGATCTCATAAAGTTCCATTTGATCTCTTATGTAATCATGGAGTTCAGAAGCTGGACGAAAACATTTCTTGGCCATTATTTCAAGGAAGATTACTGCAAATGTATAAAAAACTTCAGATTGTTTACTTAGCTTGTTAGTGAGAGCCTAAAGCACTATTCTGATACGGTCGACAGAGTTTGTTTGCCATGGCAAAGGCCAAGCAGAACGTTGAGGCACTTATCTCTATTTATTAGAATGATCTCAAAAATCTTCATTCACGTATTTGAATCGATGTTTAGTTATTTGTTCTAGCGCAAAGCTATGTGCTTTAAAAAGAATCAGCAGTATTTTCAAAATGTCTTCAGTTTACAGGGAAAACGTGCCGACCGTGCTTGTAGAGAAATTGTTTTTCCATGTAGCGCAGCGGGCCCCCTTTTTGTATACATCACATTTATACCATGCGCATATATATTGGCTTATAGAAACCTCCAACTCCTTTATTGCATAATTATTCTATGGAGTCAGAATTGAACTGTCTTTTGGAAGGAAGTGACATTATAAAGGATCATTTAAACTTGTTATGAACTTTCAGTTGATCCCTCTTTGCGCGTCTTTAAGAGTAGTTTCGTTGTATGAATTTCATATGACCAGACGGAAAGCATTCAGCAATCAACGTTCACAACACACAAGTCTGTACATTGAACTTAAGTTATTTTTGATACGCCAGAATTCCTAGAGATATATAGTATATTGTATATACATATTGTTATATGAGGTATCTCATTGTAGACGGATCGATAAAGCAACATGCTCTATGTGATATAACGTACGAGTACGGATTCACAAGTACTTGAGATAATCTTTCAAGGAGATTTTCGAATAAAGCTTAATAAATAATAAGGAGGATATTATTATTTTTCTCGTCATTATAGAATTTTCTCGTCTGCTGTATCTGTATGACACGGAAAGATCGCGAGCCACGGCGATCCACTTGTACAAGATTTCAGCATTGTATGCCGTCATCACCATGTATTTCAAATCACTTCTTGTTAAATTTGACTATATAACAAGTTTATGCAAATCAAAGAAAGACTTGAGGATACTGTAGGGAGACTAACCGTAGGTTCACAAGCAGCCAATAAATGTTCTCCATCACCCATGGTTTGTCTCTTGCTAAAAAAGATCCGTAGAGCTTTAGTTAATTTAATCTGAGCTAGGATATTAACGTAGAGTTTTCATTGAAATAATCGACTGTCCTTTCATTGTAGCTACTTCTTTTACCCAGATACCCATCGGCTTATCACGGCGTGCTGATCTTTTTTTTAAAGAAAATTTTTTCACCCTATGTTAAATACTCGTCTCTGCACCGGGCGGATTGTGCTAGAGATTTCTGACGTCACGATGTGCGAAACATTAACATCAACGTTTCTTTTTGGCTTGCTTTAATTGCCTTTTAAAGTACGGCACTTCGGTGATGTTGGCTAAG
The DNA here is from genome assembly GCF_002532875.2 of Varroa jacobsoni. Taxonomy (NCBI): domain Eukaryota; kingdom Metazoa; phylum Arthropoda; class Arachnida; order Mesostigmata; family Varroidae; genus Varroa; species Varroa jacobsoni. Next base: position 148,701 of record NW_019213402.1, read on the forward strand.
CGACTCTTCAAATTCACTAATGAAGTTAACTTAGATGATCCAATAGTTAATATAACTTGACCACTACTTGTAATGAGCACTACTTTTAATATGAGATGAGCGTCAATTCACTCCGCTATAAAACAAGAAACTATTCGCATCGTTTCCGAAATTTTGAGCAGAGCTCAACTATTGGCCAATTTCTGCGCGCTCGACAAATACGTTCCGAAACTATAAACTTTACGGGTCGGCAAAATCTATCGCATCGCAAACAGGTATGTGGCTGTAGAAAAACAGAGACAGGTTCCAGCTTAGCAGAGGAAAAAATCGACGACGAAGGAAGGAAACTGGGGACTCCAAAATTAATCGCTACCGTCCGTATGTATATTTCTAATGATTCTTCTATTTTGCCATTAGACTTTTTCCAGAAAAGCGAGGTATCACCTATGAAATTTATCGGCGCGTTTTGCAAACTGCTGTCAAGCGTTGGATAGCTGAAGAGTTTACTCCAACAAGGCTGGACATTCGTGCGATCAAAAACGAGCGATTTAGGACCTAAATTGGTGGTTATATAAAATCAACGCGACTGTCGAAAATGACACTTAAAAAAATGTTTGATCTATCTGTCTTTATTTAGACATAGCCTTACAACCAAGGCATTACGAAAATATTGTGTACTTTATTTAAGTTCCGAATCTTTATGAAATCTAAACAAGCGGCAAAAGTAACACACTTGGATTGAAGTGTCCTTTTAGGCAGTAGTCTATATATCAATGAGCCTCAGTACGATGCGTTGTATGCACTCTAAGTTTATGAAATCAGTCGACGCCGTACTTATGTTGACCGCGGGCTTTTTGAATAAGCTTGGCCTATTCAAAATATTATTAGACCCCCTCCTCCTCCCCTCCCCCGCCCGCCGTGATAGCGGGAATATGTTGTGGTGTATACTTGAACCCGAACATAGACGAACTTCATTTCATTCTGCGAGCCAGTCGTCCGTCTAATGGAATTCCCAGCGGCGATACCGGATGTAAAACTCGAGACATAGAAACTCACGTGAAAAGAGCTACTTTGTTTCATAGACTCTGGAAGCGGAAAAGTCTCTCCGCCTTTTTTAGTTTGAATTGTGGGAATCGTTTTAGTAATCAGTGCTTTCATTATCTAAAACTGTTACCTATTGGCAATGTGGGAAAAAAACTCAAATGTTACACCAAGGGGCGGCCTGCATGTCATTAGCAGTAACACAGTTCAGGCCAGAATTCGTCACTATATCGATACCCTCAATTAATGACCTAAAACTGTATTGTCAGATACGGACGGTGGCCGGAATACTTCGCCGGATCATATGTGTATTGTACGACTGTTCGCTCGTGCACCGTCAGGCTTAAACCAAAGTAAAACGCTTCGTGAAAAGTATTGTGATATCCGTAATTCTGCAAATGAGGCAAATTTTCCTACCGAGAACACTCGATTATTTGATAAGAAGAGAAAGAAATGATTGGTTGAAAACTAATTAATTGGCCTTTTGTCGATAGAAAACCAAAACCTCTATTCATTGATCAAATTTATCAAATCATATAAATGTTGAAAGTAGCTAAACTGCAGATGGCTGTGTAACATAAAAAACGAACCGTATCGGACCCTAGGAAAATTTTCCTAGGTTTTTCCAGGCCCTTTAGAATATGCCAGTATGCCGTAAATATCAAATAAAAGATAACGTCGTCTAATTATTTCTAAAAAAAGCATTGTTTTCACCGATAGACGCTGTGCATCGTCTTTTTAATTGCTAGGGGCTTAGGCTATGATAGATTCCCCTAGACACTGCACGCATGGAACACGACCAAATATCGGATGCTATAAAATGAAAATAGCACAGAGGACATTGTATTTTGTAGACACCGTCCATGTCGTGCACAGCGTAATTATCAATATTTTACATTGTATTATTAGTTTATGCGCGATAGATTATCTAGTTCGTAAAATATTGTAGGACTTTCCCAAACGACCAGCCTGACTTTTAACGACATTATCTCTACCGCTTTCACGTACATTTTCTGTCCTTAGACATCTCCAATAAACAGGTTCTTGCGTTATCACAGGCAAACATTGAAGGACACCGCAGTTTAATATTTCTATTTCCTCCACCAGTATGCTCGTACATTGTGACTAGATTATCGCCCAGTCGATCAAAAGCTATAATTTCCGGTAGAGTGAATTTTGGAAAAAAGAAGAAGGAAAAATGAATAGACAAAGGCTAAAAGCGGATCGTCACTGTGTTTTTCTTCTGAGCAATACAATAACACTGGTGGTGTTGGCAGATACAAAAAAGGCTTCATTAGTTAACGGACAGGACCCCATTACCTTCCGGCTACGGCCCTATTCTAATCGCTCTGGCAGCGCCTCAGCCCGTCGCAAACGGAGCGACTCCAGCCGTTTGCGCAGCGAAACAACGGTAAAGACCAGAATGAATAATGAAAAGCCGCTACGCTGAATCTTCATTGGGAAGGCAATGAAGAAAGACACCAGGTGGAAGATCTCCGCTAGACTAGGCGGTGATCGAATTCTGGCCGCGGCCGTCGGCGTCATTAGCTACGATGCAAAGTGCAGGTGAAGCAGCTATAGAAGTTGGTTATAACACAAAGTTTGCGAAAATTACTGACTACCCTTTTCTCGGCTTCGCTCAGGCACATAGGTGTTTATTTACTTGCTACCTTACGTAGCCTATGATACAGCCTAGGCTACTGGAAGAGAAGGTGAACTAATTCAATCGATTCTAACTTTATAGCCATTTTATCAGATGCGGAAATATTTCTTGTTGATCGGTGACCAATTGTGCTCATAATTCATCGTCCTTGAGATTCATTGTCTATTGTTAAACGATCAGGCATAATCTATTGGTAAAAAGAGTGAAGCATGTCTGAATTGCTGAAACTTATCTATGAATATGGCAAAAATTGACCGTACTCCATTTATTTTCGGTATCAGGCCGGAATGGCGTGCCTATTCTGTTCAACGATTTCAAAAACTATGCTCAATTTGGTCCGTTAGACTGTCGTTTTTCCTTGCGAACAGTCACGACGAATTTAATAAATACAAAACATATTTTTAAAATATGAACCATTGTAAGCCTAGCCCGTGACCCGATTCGCTGAAATGTACAGTTTCGCGAAATGTTTTTTGGAACGTGGTTTTTGGGTAAGTGACGCGAATTACTGTGTGCGTCATTACATAACATACCCCGCATTTGGGTCTGTTAGCGTATCAGAAGGGGGTACGGAGTTGCGAAGAATACGTATACCGTTTGGCCTTTCCTCTCCGTTTGTCGCCAATGACACGTCGCAATACCTATCACGTTTTACTTGACGCTGCAGCAGCTCGTCATTAGTGTTTTTACCAAATTCACGCTTCGTGACAACGACGTTCGCCTCCAAATGTTATCCAGCACAAGTTATGTACAATACATTCTAGTGGTGTCATCTATTGTCGTCGGTTTATTCCACTGACGCTTTTGATCTCTCATGCCAGACAGATCTCAACTTGAAGATAGGCCATCGAATACCATCGAGTACGCGCAGTCATATTGTGATTGTCTGAAACGAAGCGACTACAGACAGGGTGCACTGCCTCTCCGTTCGACCTCACTGATTTAGGTTCCTGGTTGGGATCTGTCTGGGTCCAGTTTATCACGATGCGCTAGCAAGTGCAGGTCTTTCGTATTCATTTAGTAGTGTGTTTGGCATTTCGTAAATATACATCTGAGTGACCGTGGGATTGTGTCGGGAAGAAGAGTCATCCGCGCGTACAAAACCTACCTGCCAAAGTTATTCGCTGCCCAGTATTACCGCCTGCCCGGATGGCATGCTTTTAGAATTAGAAATGCAATGCAGTGTTTATCCATGGCCACAAGCTCATGTGCTAAAAGCGCAATGAGAGATGTATGCCAAAGGACAACAACGTTGTAGAACAGAATGATGCAAATGATGAGAGCGGACGCTGTCGCCTCTTTCCTGCACCACTTTTTTTTGCCCAACAGAAGCGACTCAACGGAGAGAGAGAGAGAGAGAGTACATGCATGGGGTGGCATGGCAAAGGCTTGGCGCTGTAGTCGGTTTGCATAGCAATGATATGCCATTCTCTCAGTGACGTGATTACTAACTGCCCCTAGCTCATGGTCAAGATTGCATTTTAATATGTGATTTTCATTTAGGACTTCATTAGGCGTCTTTGCGATGCTTTGATGTGTGCGTCACCATATGGCTGGATTGGATATTTGCGATGAGTCTAGTGTGCCATTGAAGTACGATAGCCACTCGTACGTTCTGTCTTATGTGTGTGGAGTCCCTGCAAGCATTTATGGCTCTGCTTGAATCCGATCTACTGTACGATCATATGTAGGTAGTACTTTAATGCCATCAACTTGTCAGACCTAAAAAATCGGAAATAATCAGCTTCTTCGGACCTACACGCAAAGCTGCTAAGTGTTTCTGCGATTGGTAAAAGGACGAATCGTAATTACGTGGCCAGAGCTGCAAACGCCATCGCGTTCGGGAAATGCACACAACCTAAAATACCAGTTCCACTTGAACAATCAGTATATATTGTATCTTATTCTTGAATTTCGTGGTCCTAAATTAGTACTATTTATTGTTAATCAGGCTTGTAAGCTTGAAGCGTGATGGAGACGCATAGTCCATCACGAACTTCAGACCGCGTACCTTGATTTATAAAGAGAACTGCCCGTCAAGATCAATACCCGTAATCATATAGTTCAAGTTCCTTAACCCTTAAAAAAGCTTCTAGCTCACGGCCCCTTGCGAGAATTCTATAATCGTAGACTTCCTTTAAAACACCCAAATTACCATATGGGTTGTTTGAAGCGATGCTAACGGCAATATAAAACATTTCAAGTCAAAATATTACATTGGTTACTTCTTTCTTATTTTAATTGGTTATTCATTGTTTCTTTTGCTGAGCTCACCTATAAAAGAACTTTCAGCTGCTTCTGAGTTAAGTTATTGCTTTTGAATTATGATAGTTCCGTCAATGTTATGCATTGCATATTGGGCTGAATGGAACGATCTTCGATCCTGACGTTTCCAACAAAACAAATAGTTGAATCATAACTTACGATTCCATCAGAATACTGAGATATTCTCTTCGAACGAGTTCGTGAAGGTGAAGCCATTCAGCATCGTTGCACGAAGAAGCATTGATTTTAGACATTTCAGCTATAAACGTTGTTTTTTTCGCATTTTGGAGATATACACAGATCCTAGGCTTGCTGGTCACTGACTGCTTAACACATTTACAAACGTGAAATTTCTTGGTACAGTTTGACAAACACAACTTTTTTCCCCGCCTACTTAGAACATTTGTCAAAATATGAAGAGGTAACATGCTTAAAACAGTTACACGTTTACCAAAATAGACAGCGAGAATATTGCGTCTTGTAACTTATATTAGAATATAACATTGATTTGTACCCATAAAAGGCAATAGGTCACGCTAAGGTTATACCCTAGGTTAATAGGCATACTATGATATGATATATCCTTGTACTGGAGGCGTCGTATTTCTAAGGTTTCCTTTAAAACAAACTATAACGATATTTCGAAAAGGCGCACTCCTAAATGGATCAAACGTCGTCCTGTAGATGAAAGCTAAATTCTGTGTATCGGACAAACACTCGAAATACTCAACCCCGCTAACTGAAATCTATGCCATGTTCCTTGTATTTTTAAGGATGTGCTTGGTGCTTTGATCTTATTAGACAAATCCATTTAATTTTATTCAAATTATGACCACTGCATCTTTACAACAGTGCTACATAATGTATCAATAATTGTATCAACTATTGTTGAATTTATTAAGTCAAGCTCTCTTTTTGTTCCACGTTAAATGCTGTACATCAGACTCAAATGTCCATTTGAGCATCCGTTATTCTCATTTCTTGTGCGGAAATAATCAAGAGCGAGTAACAGGGTGGACTCACAATATTCGAGTACATATATGAAAAGGCCTGGCAGAGACAAGTCGGATATCGAGAGCATGTAAAAAGCAGTTGCAACTATCACAGATAGAAAGCTTTCCGTTAGGCAGCTAATGAATTTGAGACAAGCAAGAACTATTCCGCAAAAACATCCCAGGGCTGTGAAAAGAACCGCAGCTGCTGGTGTTCCAAACAAGTTTGTCCCATCGTGTGTTTAATGCATTTCAGGGAGTGCCATTAGGAGTGTAACTTGTCCTATTTGTGATAACCATATAAGGCTACGCTATGCTCAAGAAAAGGTCGACAACGGAGCTGAAGAGTTGACATCGCAACCGGCCTCTAAAAAGTTTTTATCCTAGCTTTCCTCATTGGCAATCGAAAAAGATGTCTTTCAGACATTCAATAAGCTTCGATAAAGCTTTGGTGAGGTCATGAAGTTCGATTTTCTCCAACAAATTTAATCTAGACCGGACTTACCTACTGACGGCGATAGGCCCTCTAAAGGTGACTGCGTCGTAAGAAACAAAACTAGTTGCCCAGGTGACGTCACAGGAGAGTGGAACTTTGGTTCCAGTATTCGTTCTAGGATCTGCATGCAGAAACACGGTTCTGCCCTCCTTAAAAAGTACTTCAAAGAACGCATGCTAATGGGTGCACCGGTTGAACGAAGATGTTTAAACAAACTCGTTCGGGAGAGATTTGAACTTCATTACAATTATTTCATTGGGACCATCGTTGTTCGAGAATTTACTGCGATGAATATCGTTAAAGGGCTTTAGGTGTTATGTGTCCTTCCGCTAAAGGGCGACGTCTTCACGGACGACGACCTTCTTCTTCCCGTAGCACAGTCTGACAGCCTAATGAACTAGCTATAACCATACTTAGTGCGGCTATATGAGCCAACGAGATAGACTTAATTGATATTTTAACTCGAAGTCTACCTACGTGCGACAAATGAATACGATATTGTTGCTATCTCTACCACATCGAAAAATCGTGGAGCCAATCAGACATTCCGGTTGATGCTGCACAGGTTATTCGTTGAATCATACGCGATCAGTGGGCGACAGGCATAGTTGGCCATTCTCGACCCAACAGGCGTTCGACAATGGGCAGAGTTTTAGACGAGGCAAGGCAACGGCTCCTTATATGGACAGCGAAAAAACCACGTTCAGAATCATTTGAAGCCGGTACGGTCTCAGACGGAGGGTGTGGTTCCGACGCTCAATAAATTTCACGCTTAGTGGAACAAGTACACATGATAAGAAAGACAGATCGTCCCCCTACGATAATACAAGCAGACACAGGACCACATTTGACAAAAGCTCGGTCTAGTCGCACGCTTGAATGAATTAGTATTTTATAATATGGATAGTATAATATACAGGTTATATAATATATAGCTTGAACGACGTCCGAGAGATCATGTGTTCCCTATAAGAAAAATTGGCATTCTTTTGAAAAATATGACCTAACGTTTGCATTATATATGTAGAAGTCTGCAAAATGATGGTACGTCCTATGCGGGTTCTCCTATACGTATAAATCTCTATAGAAGCTGGAATGTAGGAATAGTCCTAATATGAGGTTAAATAATCTCAGCACAAAACATTGCTAATTGAATGTTTTATCTGTATCTTCACCTTGTAGGAGAAAGTCGAAGAGTTTAAGTAACTTTTAAGATTGTGATTGCAATATAATTTAAGGAGCCACTGTTGATACTTCCTAGTGCTAAGAGACTGTTTGGATTGGAAAAGGCAACGCTAATTTGGTGAGCAGAAGAGCCTTTCCAGAGTTTAGATCTCACAAGTGTTTTTATTCGATTATACTTTATTTGTATGATTATGGTGAATAGTTATGTATGTATCGTGCCATAGGTACTAACGGATTCCATATTGCAGAGTAGTTACAGGGTGTGGACGTTTCAGTGTTTTTAATAGAGATCCCAGATTTAAAGGATATCTCAATCTTGGCTGTTCATTTGGTGTGAGCTCAGATAGGACTTGTCAGGAGCCAAGGTCAAGCTCACGAGATAGCATTCAACCGCGTAGGTACCAGGTAAACAGTTCAGTGCGCCAAGCACAATGTAAAGAACTGAGAGCATGAATACTTTATACAATTTTTGATTACCCGTGAGCAAGACTGGTTTCAAAAACCTTTTTCTACTAATCTTGACTAAACTGACCTCGTTGCAAAAGGAGAATACTCAGCTCTTCACATTATTGCTTCGTCCGTTTGACAAAGCGCTGTTTCGAATTTCAGCATTGCTGGAGCGTGATGCTACGGTTAATGGCATCACGGGACATCTATAACTGTTGATAAGTGAGTTTTACATTATTGCTTGGTGCGTCTTTGGAAACTTAACTCTAGTACCCATCAACTTTTACCTCAATTTGCATCAGTCATCCTCACTTACGGTAGAGCGATTTTTCAAATGTCCCCGGTCAATTGACCAAATGAAATAACCAAAAAATTATTGCATTTTCTTGGAGACTCAGCGCAAGTAACGTCTAAGGGAACTAAACTATGCTGATACCATGCGGAAACGGACAGCCTCGAATAACAGGCGGAAAAGAGGCGCTTGTGGAAAACAAGCAGGTTGTGCGTATATCTATGGGTGAAAATGCGCGCGTGAGGGGCCAACGTTGTTTCCTGCGAGTGCCCGGCGGCATCGGAGGCATACGCTCGTTATGGGCCATCGAAGTTTGTTGAACAACACCAACATCGAGTAGGACAGAAGTGCTGCTTATCTTAACAAAACGATATCAGACAACCTTGACGGCAGTTACTGATCAACAAGGCCTGCATCTACCTATTCGCTGTTGACAATATCGGGTCGATGGTCCGTTGAGTACGTCCATTGGATTGCATTTACTCCAAGCGCGTGACTAAGCCAAACAGCCAGCCCTTAGCTATAGAAAAAGCAACAATTTTGTCTTGGTCGCCAAAAGCTGTCGGTGTTTTTTCCTCCTTTTCTCCACGATCGTTCTATCCTATTCCTCCTCCCCGATCTTGAATCCTGAAACAGTTGTAAGAGGCAGCTACTCGACAACAAAAAATAGTACACATCGTATTGAGTAGTGTGGTGTGTAGGTTTTACATGGGCATACGCCGGTGGATAATAGCATTCGTTTAGGGGAATCGGAAGAACTACTTTGCTCGTAGCAACGACAGCCTTTGCGTGGCTGGCATTGTCGACTACTTTCGAAGATCGTTACCGAACTGCTGATTGTTTGCCTACGAACCGCCTTGTTCCCCACACCCTCGTTTGTGAGAAGCAACGGCAAGGGGTACATGGTATGGGCCCTTAATCGACTGGCATACCGGTACCTCTGTCAATAGCTATAGTAAGACAATAACACAGCAATATTATAGAAGCAAAATCAAGTGAAGAGGAGCCAATGCTGATGAGAATACTGTTAGGCTGCTGAACGGTGCTACGATCCCGATTGTACGTTATCGAACAATGCGAAATCCTTATACATGAGAGCGCCACCAGTTAATGGTAACAATAGTAATATGGTATAACCAGCTAACAGACATAAGATCCACGTACAACGTGACGACAGGGTGGTCACGGCAAAATGGCCGCTCAGCAACGGAACTTGCGTTGAATGAATCAATGAGTTGCTCTGAGTGGGCGGAGCGCTCATGTGTGATCGGTAGCTGCATACAGCTGCGAAGAAAGAACTTCCATCAAAACAGAAGCCATAACCTGCTGGGCCAATCGTTTATGTGGTCGAAAATTGCCACATTGTCAATACTAAATGCTACCCGTACGCTTACCAGGAAACATTGTCTAGTCCGAGTCTCTCTATCTTTTGAATCGCACGTGTTCTGCGTAGGTGTGTCAAACTTTAGCTATATAGAGCGAATCGTTAGAACAACGCCACTACCCGTCTAACACTGAGTTTAGATAGCCCGCAACAAAGAATGCTCGATCAGACAAAAGTGTCTGACCAAGTCTAGCTATTCTTGGCCCTTCGTTCCCGGAACGTGTCAGTAAACTCATGGCAAATGCGCGTGCATCCAGCAGAGACCATTTACGCTTAATTAACACATGTGCTGAATATATGCTCGTGAAATCAGGCTATAAATCGTTTCAACCTTCAGTGACCGTTCATGATCTCAGTATTCGCCGAGTTTAACTTCATAGCTAATGAAGGCTCTCGTACAAGGCTGGCATAAACTTAACATGCGTACATAGTTGAATAGTTTAAAAGATTTTAGACAAATTAAAAGATAATGTAATATTAACCATAGCTTTCTTTAGCGTAAGCACAGGACGCAATTCTACAAGTAGATTCTGCCTGTGGTAAAGAAAAAAACGTGAAATCACAGTCTTCGACGGTAATGCATAACGATGCTTTTTAGAAATGCCTTTGGGGCATGTTATGGTACAGTGATTCCCGGAAACAAGGCTTTCTTAGCATGATCCCGAAAGTGGAAACTGCCTCTCTTATAATACTTGATGAGGACAGCCTTGGGCTAACCATGCTTATAACAAGTTCTGTTGTTTTCTATGAGGAATAAGGGCAAGACAAAACGATTTTAGAAAGCTGCAAATTCTGAGCATCAATTTTTATACAAGAAAATGTCTTACGAACCGAACATACTTTTGATTTTCTCGATTTTAGACCATCCAGTCTTTCTAAAAGCGAGCCGTGTGTAGACAAAACAGCGTAATCACAGTATAGATAGGTGTATACAATTCGTATCCCGTGAAACGTTTCAACACTTCAGACATTTCGAGAGCTTTGTAAAGTTTCGGTGCAAACATTCGCTTCAAAGAAAATTGGCACGCAGATAAAAAATTTAAGAGTGTCCCTTCAAGGCCAGCTTTCATTAAAATGTTTTTGAGGCAGTCACTCTATTAGGTAAGTAGATTTCAAGAACAAAATTCTGTACAACAGTGAAAAGCCTAAAGGAGCAAACGCTCAGAGAAAAACCAATGCGTACCAAAATTGGTACAACATTTTCCAGACTTTTCATACGATGCCTCTCATTACGAATGAATTGAAGTTCTCTCAAGATCCAAAGGTACCCAGACGTACTCATACACAATCTCATTTTAGCGCATATTTTTAACACGAATGATTGTATGTACTCCATGTTTCTGGCAGGTGGCCGAGACTCGGTTTAGATAAGTTTCCATTCATCCAAGTATCCGTTGTCTATCACTCTCCGTCAGCATTTTTTGTATTGCTTTGTGCGATTTAGGAGTAAAAGGTTCACCCTAGATGCTTTGACCAAGTATATCGCTTAGCGAGATTTGTGCTCTGGGTCATGTACTTAGAGTATCTCATATCGTTGTCGGTTTCGCCATCTCTCTTCTATCATACCATCGCACAACTGGCCTGATCTCCACAGCACCTTGCTCGTCGCCTTTTCCACTACTTAGACCAGCAAAGGCAGGGCAATCGCCTCCTGCAGGAGCATTGGAAAATCTCTCTTCGATGTTGCCCTGACTGTTTTCGCTTTTTTCCTATTATTTCTCATTCTCGCTCTTTCGTTTTTGCCCTCACTATCTGCCATTCTCCAATTCTTGGCGCTCTTTTGTCTCTTGTCGCGCTGCGTAGTTCTTCGGTTTCCCCCCTGTTTTTGCTGCTATTCCCTGTAGAAGACTTATTTCCGCTCTGTAGGAGGCACCGCGCGCTGTCGGTTGAGTCCTATGCTCGCTCCTTTTTTTCCTGTACTACAGACATGGTGTGCCCTCCTGGAAACATTGCTACTACTGCTGCTACCGTTACAGCTTCTGCTACCGCTTTTGCTGCTACGGCCATTAGTAACTACATTGGCAGACTATTGCCGGAAATGGATGAGGGGTTGGGTATCTGAAATGCTGCTTGTATTGGGAACTGTCACCGGGCAAGGACGACGCGGGGTAGTAGAACGGAGCAGCAAGATTAAGAAAACTGCGTAGGAAGGCGTCTTCCCCACATCTCTTTCAGGAACCTAAACAGTGGTCGGCGTTCTTCGCGTCGTTGTCATTGATGTCGTTACTGCTGTTGTTGGGCTTGTTCTCGCCGGCGTCTTCGTAGTCGCAGCAGGACCGCTATAGCGGTGTTGGTATGTCGTAGAGCCATGCAGCTTCTGTGTTGGCTGTTCTAGTAAGAAACATGGGTATAGGGCGCGTCGCATGTCCCTTAGTTCTGTCTATGGGAACTCTTGAAAGCAGAAGGCGTTCCGGGGCCACGACTTTTAGCTTTCCCCACCGCTCTTGGCTTGAACTGACGCTCAACGCAATGAAGTTCCCTTGTCACGTCGAAGGCGTCACTCCTTATTTGCTTCGCGTACCCTCGTATTGACGCAGGCACCAGTCAGCCCATTCCCCTCTTGTACCGGGCCACTCTGGACCTTTTCTGCTGCTCCAGCTGTTTTTCTCTTGCGTTATACACCAGAGCGCTATCTTAACTCTTATTTAGACCTGGACTACTTACAAAGGCTCACACAGGACGATGAATACATGCACCGACTTTGCCGTAGCGGTGCTATTGCCGTCTTCCGCAGTTGCTGCCGGTTCCGTGCCTGAAACTTGTCAGTGCCAGCACCGCGCTAGCACATCACTTCCTTCTTCTCCCTCGCGTTCTGCGGGGACTGACATCTACCACCACCTAGATGCGATCTGCAAACAGCCTGCCACCTGCAAACAGCCTACTCTATGCTGTACTGCTTACGTATCAAGCCAGTGTAGTAGTTCAGATCGTAGGCGGTACCATGAGCTAGAAAATCACGGATAGTGCCGTCCAAGTAATGTATAGTAACAATGTAAGCCGTAGACAACAGATGGTGACGTCATTCTTCGGCCGTTCATTCTGCCTCTCGCTCAATCTGATGGTCCCTTCCTCTTTAGTCGTTCGGATGATGCTTACCTATCCGCTAAGCAAGCAAGTCGCCTCACCAGCTGTTACCTGTGACGTGCTCGTCTATTTTGTTCTTTCCCGCGCCCCACAAGTCTCTCCCTTGGAGTGTTTTCCTGTGCCAATGTAGCCCACTTCTCTTTCTCTTTTATGTGTCTAAAAGACAATTAGGTAATTAGTGCTGCTCACCAACCCCGGCGCCTTAAAAAACAACCTCTTTTCGCTGCTGATCTTTGTCCGCTAGGAGGTGCAACTTCGCGATCAACCTATTACTTTCTAACAATATAGGGGTATATGCTTCTGTAGTTAGCAAAAAGGTTTGACCAGGTGTATTTTTATCATATCGATCCCCTAAAAGTACCTTTCTTCTCACTGTAGAGGAAAGGTGATTCCTAATTGAAATATGCCAACATGTTTTCACGGTTGAAGTAAAAGTATGTATGGGTTTAATTTATGCTAAAAATTCTACCAGAATTACTTTCGCTTTTTTTTTTTTCTCTTAATTTCAGTCAGACCGGCTATAGCGTTATAATTTTGTAATTCATCTTTAAAAGTTCCGTTTTTTAACGTATAATGTTGAAACATGGACTGTTCTCAGAATGTTAATTATGATTGGGTACTCTACACCGAAATTTGCTATAGCCTCTTAATCAGATACTGCATGTTTTCATAGAAATTTATTTTTCAGAATTTCAGCAAAGAAAAAAATGTCAAATGAAAATAACAAAAACTGATAAAGTGATGCTGCGTTTTGAAGCTCTGCCCTTTCATATCTCTAATTTGAATCTCAAAGATCAGGCGTATCCTTAATAAAACCTTGGGTGAAGTTAACAAGCACTATGGAACGCCATAGAGAACCTTCCTATCAAACAGCTCTCATCAAGCATGTGGGCATACGCTGATGGCATAAAGAATGCTCTTCCTGCTCTTGCAAGAAACCCCACAAATATTTCTTTCCGGAAGAGCCCCATACAGCGACCCAGGAAGCTGCTGTAATTTCTCCCAATAGGATACGTTTTTCGAGAGGTCTGCTTCAGAATCGGGAAACGTGCAAAGAAGAGAAAGTTTGCAAAATTACCCAACAAACTAGTTGGACATCTTTGCAGATTGCCTCATCTACATAGTGAACAGCTGGTCACAGGAATGTTCTATATATGTACAATATGACTCCGTATGCGGCGTTTTGATGTCTGTGTAGGGCGGCTGCGGCACGTTGTGAGACGCTTTCACTTCAAGGGAATCATCAGCAGCAGGACAACTCTTATGATACAGCCTTCGTGAAGCCGTGTTGTCGCACAGGGTAGTTTAGGTTCTCAGTGTTCCACTGACCTCCCCGCCACCCTCGCCGCAACTTTAAAAACTAACGAGTAGACTCCGTCTAGTGGATAGAGGAGGGTTAGACAACGGCTGCATGTTCGGGCCGAGTCGGAGAGGGTCGAAGCGGCTCGCTCCCGCCACCTAGCGGCTACTCGCAGTGCAGAAATGCCTGTTCTTGGGCTTCCAGATTCGCCGTCAAGCCAGTACTATTCGGAGTTCGTTGCGTCTACGTTATATTAGCGGCACTAGTTTTAGCCGCGGACAGGCCTTCAAACATACACGCACGCACATACACATACACAAAACAAATATACACACGGCCGCAATATGACAAAAGATCAACATGATATGTGCTATGGTATGACCTCTAATCTCTAGTGGTTTCGTGTGAGAGCTAAACGCGTAGCTGTTGCATGAGTTATTATTTCTAATTATACGAAGCCTTCTACCGTTAATTTATTTTCTTGCGTTTGTTCAATCGTCGGTAAGTCACTGAGCAGTGACCCGAGACGTGCAATGCGAGAATTGATTGATGTGTTCTCCGTCATTACCTCGGGAGAACGTGAGCTACAGTGCGCGAAGGCACCTCTGGAATACTCTACTGTAATACATGTCTACAAAGGACATTGTTGATCTAGAGCGATCACCGAATCTTTGGCGCGTTCTTCTGCGTCACCTGTGATGTGACTGTCATGTGTGTCTTGCCGTTGTCACATGCCAAAGTGCGCGTCCCGCACCGGATTATTAATACCACAACTAATGACACTTCAATTACGTTTCTCACTGGTAATATAACTAGCACCCTCGTCAGCACCTTCACCGTAGCATCCGTCATCCTTGTTGACGCAAACAGTAGTTCTACAGAGTACAGTACGAGCTGCTGTCATTTTTTTATTATCAGCGCCGAACGGTATCGCTGTAAAGGACAGCCATTTCGACGGTATTATAGGCTAGAACGGCACTCTTGCGACAACAGACATACTACCCAATTGGATCGTGTCTCGACCTTGGCGCTTTCACATCTGCGACAAACTCCACCGTCTTCGACCTTGACGCGGCGTCCGTTTTCTGCCCCACTACCTCGAGAGTATCAAAAATCCTATAAATCTTGCTGCCCTGTACTTCTTCGAGGCGGTATCACCATCGCGAGGGCTGCTTTTCAAGGAAAGCGCTGGATTGAACAGCATCGTTTTCGACAACATCTCTTCGTGGATAATCGTGTACAAATCAACATGCAAATGCAGGAAAAGTCTTGTGTTACATTGTTATTATGTTGATGTGACTGCCAACGCTCAACGGCTACTGGAAGATTTTGTGCTCCGTGCTTTCCTGCACCTATCCCTCCGGAAGTGTGTGTCTGTGTCTTGCGATCCTCGTGTGAGTGAGTGTGTTAAATCTGTGCTGCATATCTCAGGTCGAGGCGTGTCTTTAACTTTTTGACATCGGCTGAGATAGCCGCCATAACAACGATGATGACGACGAAGATTGCTTATTTTATTTTATGGCTATGGCTGACTGGCACGATGAGCAGTGCGCCAGTTGTAGCCAAAGTCAACCATCGAAGTCATCGTCACGCAATCATTCAACCGCCTGCTGATAAGCTCAAGCCATTTGGTAGGTCTTCACGCCGTTGATAAAGATAATTGGGAACAATTAGCCCTAGGATGTCTGTACTTGTAGACACAATGCTTAGTGTACGCTTTTTTACAAACGTGCATAGCAGCAAAAAACAGTATAGTAAGATTTGTGTGTAAAGTGATGGCTACGTTCGTTGAAAAAAATATTTGTATCTACTCAGGAGAAATCAGACTTCTTCAAAATTACTACATACAAATAAAGTAGACAAAATACGTTGAAAAAAGTATTCTTGGTTTCAACTTTTTAACAGGACCATTCAATACCGCAGAATGTGATATGGGCTAAAGTGCTAGCAGCGTAAAGACAGACTTTTATAATAATGCAGAAAGAGATAGTGACTTTAGCTATAATATATAGCCTCCTCACTGGAATTACAGGTATTTTATAAAAGACGTTACACGTCCGCGAGAAGGTCAACGAGTTACCCGCACTATAGGAATAAGACGGCTACAGTGCTTAGCAAAGCAATGCCACGGTAAATAGTGATTTCTCTGGGCTCCGAGAAAAGAAACAGAGATATCATAAAAGCTTGCGGCCATAAAAGAGTGTGTCCTAGGTGGCTTACCGATTTCATTATTGTTACTTGTTACAATTTAAATAGAGTTTCCTTTTTTACAATAGCAGGGTGACAACCAATAAGGTATCTGTCGTGCTCAAGTAAACCGCGGTTTACTTATTAGGAGAAAAGCAAATAAAATATACCTTCACGATATTGAATCCAATCTTTCGAAGTGATCACGCATTGCCGAGTCATTTTACCAATTCCGATTTGTTCGTGTTCTATTAAGGATAATAGACAAATATTTAAAGAAATCCCTTGAATGTAGTAGTTCCGCTGCAAAAAATAACAACAGTAAAATTATTACTCATCGCAGTTTCTCGGATATTTGAAATTATTCTGCATTAAGGATTGTTCAGTGGCAAGTTGGGATATATATATTAATTAAGGCATATACATACGATGACCTTGAAATGGCATAAAATGCCATTCTGCACACGACAATTAATTTTGAATCGGCATGTAAGGTAGGCCATGTTAGTAGCGACCCTCTTGACGAGGTGTTCAATGGAACCTTACCCCAAACACAGAGGTTATACCTAGGCGCTTTTAGGCCGTAAATTTTATTCGTTTGTACCCGTGCATACAACCTGTTAATCAAAAAGACTACAACAGCTGCGTACAGCAGTAGCTGCTAGCCACAAAATTTCTCGCTTAATCGTTCACATGTAGCCAACTGATGTTTCGATCGATTTCGGAACAGAGGTTAGAAGATAAATAGTTAATTTTGATGATTAAATAAAACCAAGTAGCAACAACTTTGCGATCGTATCTATTACGTAGCAAAAGGGTACAGAACCGTGCTGCTGGGACAGCAGCTCTATATCATAGTGAATTGTTTTGAAAACCGCAACGGTGCCTACTGAATTTGCATGTCGAGAACACATAGTGCTTTTCGGCTTCCATTTTGCGGGATGGATAGGGCGAAATATATCTTTAATGGGAGAATGCTTGACGCGACATTACCTTTTACTGAAATATAAAAGCTTCGTAAATTCTTCTCTATTTCCAGCTCATGCGGTACAAATTCTCGTTCTTTCTGTATAGTGACTCCTCCACATACTGCCGTCAGTTTGGTGCGGCTGTCAGCGAAATCGTGCACACCTTACTTGCGTTTCTTCAGAATACGTATATGAATGACAGGAAGGGAACGAGCTGCTACGTGCACCGTTATAAAAGAAAAA
Organism: Varroa jacobsoni; assembly: GCF_002532875.2. NCBI lineage: Eukaryota > Metazoa > Arthropoda > Arachnida > Mesostigmata > Varroidae > Varroa > Varroa jacobsoni. The sequence goes on from NW_019213402.1 coordinate 166,227, forward strand.
GCCGAACGGGAAACAACGGGCAAAAAAAGAGAGGCGGGCACGGAGCATTTTGCGTATGAATAGCATGCAGCACCAACGGTAAACGTAGAAAGGAAACAGTCATGAAAAGTGCATAGCTTATGCTAGAGGCAGGCTCTTCTCTCTGTGTTGGTTCAGTTTCCATTTTGTATGGGCATCTCTCATAAGGCACGAGAATCTCATTTTTCGTAAACAAGGGTGAAACGGGACAGTTAACAGCGGAAATGCTTGGCAAAAACATGTCTTGGTGTGCCAGGTTCCAACGAAGCCGTTGTATTGCAACGCTGGCTAACTCCAGTCCAATGAAAGTGGGGGCTGCTTAACTCAGGTACCCCTTTATAAGTCCTTTTCTCTTTTCTGCTAATCGGCGTGTTGGCCAATCCGTTCTCTCCCTTGCGTTAACGAGACCAGAGGAAACGCACAGAAAATTAATAAAAGGCACAGAAGAATGAGAAACGGTGTAGAAAATGACTCCCAGAAGACAGGCTCAGAAACAGGAACGCTACGCACTGCAATGCAGAGCAATAGCTAGAGGGAAGCGCTGGCTTAGGGAAGTACAACGGAAGATATGTACTAGCAGAAGAGTTTATTTCGATGATAGAAAAGGCAGCTTGAAGGTTTGGCAGGATGAGGCAATGTGTCTTCTAACGAGTCTGACACTGACGACGGCCAACAACGGATGGTTAAACGTGTTGACATCTAAGGTTAGGACAGATGGAGTAAATATGATGCCCAAAATTTCATACGTCGCCCGAATCTGTGAATGAGCTGTTGATACCGGTCAGGGGACCTTTAGGTGTTTGATAGCTAGAACTAAGTTTTTGCTCTCCAGCAGCACTAGAGCATGACTTAGCAAGAGTCTAAGCAGATTCAGGGCATACGAAACCGAAAGAACAAGAAACGACCAACATGATGAGCCTGTTTGTTGAGTCGTTCGAGAGTAGCACAACGAACAACTGATGAATGAGAAAGCGTAAAGAAGCAATCCACATCACTTGGCTTCTAACCATTCATCCGCTAATATCGTAGTTGGTGCCAGCTTCCGCTGCAAGATATTTCATGTCCGAAGTAGAATGGGTTTTGACTTCATTAGATCCGCAACACACCTTCCTTATGTCTTGTACTTTTCAGTATTCATAACGTGATTTAGAAGTAGAAGCTGCTTAATGCAAGCGCTTTGGGAAAACTTGTGTTCTGTGCACTCATTGTGAAACAGAGAGTCATCGCTGAAATTTGCGCAGTACCTGTCCGCGTTTCCAGCTTATCGTCGCGGCTTGAGAGACTAAAAATTCAGGTTTAAGTTAAGCCTGTTACTCTTGACATTGCGTCTTGTTAGCTGTGACGATGCATTCTATAGCAGTAAGAGCGTTATCCTTGCTGAGAATGAATCAACGGCGTTTAGAGGCAATCTGGGCGGTCTTCGACTTTGACAAACTTTAATTGCAAAACGTAACATTAGCATTAGTTTAGCAAACTTTTCCTAAAGGATTTCCCATTCGACATACACATGCTTGAAGTATAACATGTGGATACTCAGGGCCCACAAGGGACCACGTTTACTAGCAGCGTTTGCGCTGCAGCACACAGATAATGCAGTTTTTACGCAGCCGAAAAGAAAACACTAGGTGTTTTTACTCATGGCAACATTATGATGTATAACTTATATTAAAGAGAAAACGATCGAATCTTACAACTCAGTCCAAATCAAATGTGCTAAGCCAACGTATGGTTATGAAAGTAGGGATAATTAACTGTTCTTTCGCCTTTCCTGGCCTATTACAAGGCACAATTAAGATCTAGTCGGTGCTTGATCATTGAGTATATACTACTTAATTATTTAAAGGTAAAAGTGCCATCATAGTTACTTGCCATGGACAGCAGCCTATTATAAATCAAGATTCACTCCATTCAAAATTGCACCGTATTCTGAAAAACGCTATCGTAATATGCGCAGTCATAATTATATTTTCTGCACTTCGTCAATTTTAGTAGGAGCGGCGTGTCGCCTCTAATTCGCTTGCTATATTGTGATATCGTATGGAATATTCCTTCAAACTGGTATGTGTGACTTTTATGGATTAAAGCCATATTCTTCAGCGCGTATGCTGATGCAAAAGTCCTCTTAGGTCCGGAAAATGAGCTGCATGGCTGCTAATATATATCTTCCCAAGGCTTATCATCTTATTGACTAGAAGCAAACCAGGGTGATACCTTTTTGCCCTAACCAGCATAGCAGTTTCGATGATACCATATTGTAGGGTTCATTTGGTATTAATTAGAGGCTTGGTTTTTGACACGATCAACTGTGCTCGATACGTCTAAATAGGGTAATTGGTTGTTTTGGGAAACGTTACATGCTTCCCTCATACCAGTTGTCGTTCGTTTCTGGATCAGTTCAAATCAGTATAAAATATTCATAATATATCGTTATTCTGGCAATGTGCGTGCACTGCCTATTATAATAACAGAAGCATGCAAAAGCAATTCCTACAAAAAGCCCTCAAATGGCACCTGAAAGGATCCTATCTATGTTATACAAAGCGCCAGCAATACGCCTTCCATCGTAGTATAGCACCGGTCGTTTCACATATACTTTAAATACACGTTTTTGAAGCTTTGGAAACGCAAAAATGGGTAGCGTGTAGCTGCACTGACGCAAAATGAAATTCTAAACTTATCTATCTGAACCTGACGTTCAGTGTTATAATATACTTTTTTGTATAATTTTTCTTCGACTTGACATATTTCCAATTCCCGACCTAGTTCAAAGTACTCGATGCATTGACACTCGCTGCTACTTAGATCGCGGCGTTTTTTTTTTACGTCCCTACCTAAATAGGAATAATGGTGGGTGCGCACATTTACAGGGGGGTATGTACTCTTCACTTGACGATTTACTATATGTATTCTATAGAACGTAAAGCAGGTTCTGGCATTAGAGCGTATTGAGCGAGTAGCTGGAATACTCTCATATAACAGCAGCGGGCTTACTCTAAAACACGCTTAGAGAAGATACATTTCCAGCCTCATTGGACAAGATTATATCGCTTGATTGTACAAATTTGAATGGTGCCAAATAGTGAATGCCGTAAAAACGCTTTGTGAAAGCAGACATTATGCAGCACTGCATAAACATTCACATCACATACGAAACAATGCAAATAGGTTTAGTTAACAGCTGTATTTTTGGAGCTTCTCCGAATGGGGATTATATTTAGGTTGTACCATACTCAGTCCATAGACGTGGAAAATCAGCCTGTTGTAATAACGCCACCGGCAACACCCTTAAGCCTGGTCGCCCTGCAGGATACCCGCCAGTGAGGGCCTAAAGAGTCTACCTAACAAGCTAGGTTTAAAGTTGCCACTTTTGATCGTCAACCTTTGCACATGTTGATAATGTGAGCAGCATGACCGTCATCGCTCGTTTTCTCTAGTATCTAAGCAGGAGGCACAGAACGGTTTGTATCGCCGTCCTCGGAGCCGCCATTAGACAATTCCCAACAGCAATTTTCCCTCATCGTGACTTCCTTACGAAACGACCAGTTGTCGCCATTGCCGTGCGGTTTCTGATGTCATTGCCCTGGAGCAAGAGGCGTACGTAACGGTGTCATTAAACTTTGCCAGTAGAAAATACTCGGTGGACAGAGAACTCGATGTTGAACGAAGTAGCCAGTGGCAGGTGTGAATAGCGTCGTTTGCTGGACCTTTCCTAACGCCTCTCATTTATTTCAAGGCTCGTGTATGGCGTAAATCAGATAGCATGTACGATGATGGTATTTGATGCCGCCGCCCCCTAACTCTATTTTAGCTTGATGCAGTTTTTTTTGTCCTAAAACACAGTGTAGATATTTGCATAAAAAACAGCGCTACAGGCTACCAGGTTTTATCTAGCGTGGTGTCAACGGACTCTTATGAGAAGACAATGAAGAAAAATACCGCTCATTGGAAATGCATGGGATTTCACACGCTAACTATTCCATGCACCGGCTTGTCAGCGGCGACAATGCGCATCGTAGACAATGCGAGGGTTTTAGCGCGCTCCGATCGATGGAACTGTAGGATTGATTATCATACCCTGATTAACACCAAACGACACAGAATCATGCGGAAGGTCGAGGGTGCATATCTGAGTTTTTATATTGATATGCATTCATATGTAACGCTGTGGTATAGCAGGAAGATGTAGCAATTGTTTTGATGAAGATTTTATTTAGGGAACACTTGTGGCATACTTGCTCGTGCATTAAGCATCGTGAACGCTGGTTATGTATAGGTTCTACTGCAGCGGCTTACAAGCTCCAATAGGGCTGGCATAAGGATTGGTTAATGGCTGATTTCCTATCTCGGAGACAGACTTCCTAAAAAAGGTCTTCGGGGGAATAACCTGAGGCGTTCGCGCAAATATTCTTTTTTGTTGCAGTCACGAGAGAAATACAGTATCAGGTTGTGAACAAACCATTTCCGCAGATGATTGCTGATATTCCGCACCCGCACCTTTTTTCAGGAGCTTACGCCAGGGACGGCTACGCTGATAAGCATACTGCTACAGCTTATATGTAAAAAGAAATGGCAGTTATTATGAGAACGAGAATTAACAAATGTGTATGCTAGGGTTTATAATTTGTGGCACGGAAGGCTGTATGATGGTGTATTCAATGAGACAGGACACAACTTCACTCATTATCACAACTAAATTGTTTGGAGGATAATTATCCACGCTGTTCAGTCTGTACATACTTTCGAATTCGCCATGTTGCAGAAAAATAAAGTCCCTAGGGCCACCTTCATTGACTTAAGCAAATCACCCATATAAACTTATAAACTAAAAAAACGTATTTTAGATATCGCATAACGTCAAATTATAGTGTAACGCAATGTGACACTGTCGGCTGCAGATGCGACGCTCAAAAATACATCTAAAAACAAAGGCTAAAATTAGCGGTCTAACTGTTAATTGTGAAGCTAATACGACTACATGGGGCTATCTTTGGAAAAAGTTTTATCGGTAAAGAATTGTAGCCTGGTCCTACTAGTTACTTTTCTATCCTATAAACGGTGAGTTTGAATAGAAACGTGTCGCAGATGATCTCTATATATATATATATATGAAGTAATGCTTAATTTTAGGATAAAACAGTACTTATATTTCCTGGTCTTACCATCCACTTACAAACACTATGCCGAGTGAACGTTTGATGCATCTCCGTATAATGTCTGACAGCGTGTTTCGTTTACGACGATGTTTTGCTCCACGAATTGAAGGAGTAATTTTGAGCAACCTTTAATTTCATTCCAGTGCCAACACCCTCAGGCCTAAGTAAGGGCATGTTGGCTGGTTTGCAGGACCACGACGAGGAGACACGTCTTGCCGCAATAAACTCTCTTGCGCAACCAAATATCTTTCCAAATTTGTCGAAATTCATTGAAGTTATGGACCGTGCTTACTGCAGGTAGCGGCATTCTTGCAGCAATAACTTTCCTTCTTTCGGTAACCGCGCGTTGCCGTTGGGCAAATTACTCGACTCGATTCGGACTCTAACAGTTGGCGTTCTCCTCAAGCACGCATGCCTCCGTTCTTATTTTCACAGAGATTTCAAAACACTGAAGTGTCCTGCCGTTGCAGCGCTTTTAAGTTATCCTACCTCTCCTAAACCACCCCTTCTCTTCAGCTCTCCTACTGGAATTGCAGTGCGGCTCTTTATTATTTGCTCCAAACCTTTTCTATTATACACGCACATGCTATGAAGCGGCGGTCTGAGGTGTACGTTCAGCCGTTCGAACTCTGCGGTGATCACACCTCAGAACGTTTACTTTGCCGCTGCCCATAGCCTGAATAGTATTATAGATGGAATAGTGGTGATATGGCAATGGTGACCTTGAAATAACTTTTTAGCTGCTGTAACTTCAGGATTCACAGGTTGGGAAACACAAGCGGTGTTAAATCTCAATGGCTCTAACTGAACTGCTGCTGATGAAAACTGTAGCACCCTCTTACTTGCAGGTATGTATCATAATTTTTTTGTGGAATACATCTACAGGCTACCTAAGAATGCCTAGACAAAAATAATACGGAAAACGAATTTCGTAATAAGACTTTGCTTTCTTCCTTATTTTTGATGGAAAGTTTGACTTTCGGCTATATGTCTTTTTTTTTTAAAAAGAATCTTCATGAATGTCTGGCCGTGTAGTAAATCAAGCCAGAACTTGCATGTCAGGTCAATGGGTTTAAGTAAAAAGTTCCTGTAACTAGTACGAGCAACGGCGAACAATACAAGCTAAGTGAAGGCTCTGCGTACACGAAGTCGACAAACGGCGCAACAAACGTTCAACAACAGTTGTGGCTACCCGACGTATTCTGTAGTGTGCCTTTTCTACTCCGATCGGGTATAAATTTCATGTCAGCAGGAAGAATTATATATGAGGTGATTCTAAATAATCTCAAAAACTAGGCAGCACATCTAGTGTTTATAGCTCTGTCTGAATAATCAGCTACGCGTTACCCATTTCCGTTGATCAACTACAAGCAATGGGACAACTGGTGGGTAACATTCGGATATGAAGATTCGGAAAATCAAGTAGAATTTTACTGTTATGGTGGAACTGGGTCATCGTTAGTTAGCACGTGACTCCCTGTTATCTGTCATGATTTTTGTCAAATTAAAGACTGCGCACTTAACACGAAATTCTATGAAACCAATTTTTTTTTTGCTGAACTTACTTCTAATATTAAAAAATCCCATGGACATGAATGCATCCTAGTAGTAAAGGTTGCTGTAAATTTTCGACTGTTTCATTCATTTTTCGAGACTAGATAGAACTGCAAGCTTCCAGGGTATAATGTAAAGGAAACACAAAAAATTATATGGATTTCCATTGTCTTTCAAATATCCGGAAAAAAGCATCTCTCATTTACACTTTGCCTGATAGCAACATTGTACATCCAGCAAATTGGGCCGATTTCCAAAATTCCGATGAAAGCCGACGGGCTAGATGACGGACACCGTATATACCACTAAGATATGAGTTTCTAAAGATTAGTTAAGCTTGTGATGAAAATGAAACGTATAGTGTAAGGCATTGTTTCAAAGGAAACGAATTTTCTCCTTTGACAAACCTTTAAAACCGTATTCTCTAGAGGCAGTTGTGTACTACCATGGTTTGTACGTATCTTTGTAAACAGTGTGGCGCAGAAAAGAAGGAATGCAGGAATCGATTTTCTAAAGAAAAAGCTCTTAGAGCTCGGCTGATCCACACCTCAACACCAAATTTACACAGTTGGTTTACGGGTAACGTGTAAAGGGGAGCAGCGTAGCGTTTAAGAACTTGAGGAACATAAAATAACCGTCAGCAGTTGGGAAGGCAGTTGGGAAATTCTATAGATCGTCCCTTAGCTTTCTGCGTTTACTGCCAGTAATTAGGTTAAGCCTACTTGATTTTCTATCCATAAAGTAAATATTTGCTCAGGCTCAATCAGCGGGCGCCTGTCAGCAAATCCAAGACCAGTTGGATGAGGCGTATTTCTGTGTATGTACGCGTAATAATAAAAATTGTTATTATAACACTAGGATTAGCTGATTGACGTCAAATGATACTGGCCTTAACGGAAATCGACTATTCATTCGTTTATCGTATGGCTACATCGAGACCCCTTGCATTTAGTGTGAGTGCTTCGCGAGCCAAATTCAGTCAATAGAAGATTTAATATTAAATATGATGATATCGTTATGAAGAGCTGGGTTTCGCTTGTTTGACAAATATTTTAAACAACGGTACCGTAGATTTTAATGCTTTTTGAATTTGAACGCGGAAACAACACATATTTATAGCCGAAAAACATTGAAGAACCAGCTATACATACAGTCAATGTGCACAAACATTATTATCTAAATTAGTTTTTAGTATAATGTATAATGAATGTGCTGAAATCAATGTTATTCACTGCATCACTCAAAGCGTACAAAGATACATTGGATTAGAGAAAAGCACCATACGGTAAACTGAGAAAAAAAATGTTTTTTTGAGAAAATTTGTTTTTGACGTATGCAAGTTTAATTACGATAGAAAAAAGCGCCGACGCGACTACGATATTAGCCTTCTCTATAAAACTTACGTTACGCATTATCACGATTAGAAGGCAAGTGATCGGCTGCTCTACAGTGACCTGGGAAATATAGTTGTGGAATTAATTTCAAGATTTTATCAGATCTGATTTATGTTTAGTATTCGATTCGTCGTTTTATCACAAGACGCCATTACACGCTAGTTCGTGATTTTGTGCCAGTCGATGGTTGGAAGACGAGGAGCTTCCAACTGCTTTGAAATAATGGTACTCAGCTCTCCAATAGATTCTTATTCATGCCATTGTCAGCCGTGTTGCCGTGCCAGCGTAATCACGAGCCATTTTTTCCGCTCTATTCCCCTAACGAGGAATAATTTTTATCTGCCTCTTCCATCCAAAGGAGTTATCCGAGACGATTGTGACGAGTGATAGTGTCTCTCGATCTCCACTCGTGCAGTTTTCCCGGTACTGAATTTATTTACCTCTCGATCCCAAAGGCGGGAAAAAGACGACTCACCCCGAAGTTCTTTCTCGAACCTGTGCCCCTGCTGTCATGTGACAATGGCTAGGCAGAAAACCCTTAGGCTAGGTGCAAGTAGACAGATAAACGCAGCTGCCAATAGTGGTACTATGAAATATCAACAGATTGAACAAAGGCTACCGTTTCGAAATCTTAAGAAAGAAGCTTAATTTAACATATACAACACTGTTATCACACTTAGCGGTAAATATATGCGAAGTCATTCGCCTTCGGTCGCCTTAATGAAGAACGGACGGGAGCAAGGCGACAATGATTACCCAACCATTAAATCTACTTCGAGCATTTTACTTGCGCAGGTATTATCACCCTCGGAGTACGAGTGAAACTTGCGCGGGAACCACTACAAGCTATATAGAATAACTTGGTTTCAAGTAAAGACGAGCATTTTCAGGTATTTGGAAACCTTGTTTACTAGCTCTGCCTATTTAAGAATATACATAAAGTTGAGAATCGTTGACCTGAAACAGTACAGCTATAAATCAAACGAAAAAAATGTTCTTTTTATCCGATGGTAGCTTCCGTTAGCACCGGGTCGGCTAAACGTTGGAGCTCCTTTGACACTAGCTAAGTCCGTGTGTGTCTCCCTGTTACTACTACAGCCCGTCTAGCAGGTTTGTCTAAATCGGTCCATTTCTCTGAGTATGTGTCCTATATATAGATTAATGGCCGGCTAAGTATGTGGCTCAGAAGTTTAGCGGCGGCTTGCGCTCTCTCTCTCTCTATAACAAGATGGATTTTTAAGGCAGAATTAGACTAGGGAATTAAGGGTAAAATTGCGACTAGAAAGTCTACAAAAGTGGCTGTACTGTTTCTGTGGAGAGGTGAAAAAGACCTTCTTCTTCGTGTTTTCGCAGTTCGGCATGGCCGCGTTGCCACTACTAGCTCATTGGTCGGTTCACAGACGAGACAGGAACGCTGCCTTTTTCTCGGTTGACCTCTCTAATTCCACCGGTTCTCGCTCTAAAACGGATTAGTGTCAGTCCAGTCGACCATCGCTAGAGTCGTGGAGCCCCTCCTGTCTTGCCTGCAACGGAACGAAGGTGGAGGCGAAGGAGGGGGCAAGGCAACTCCATCCGAGCGAGCTGTGTCTAACCGGACTAACTGTCTAGCAACAGCTCTATGGTTCAGTCGGTGCTACGTCAGTCGTTGCCTCTACAGGCACTCGCTTTTCTACCGCCTGGAAGGGGAATGGTGCTAAAAACCTTGATGCCAATGACGGCAACGACGGCGACAAACCCGTTTAGGGGACGAAACGTGATCGAAAAGGATCTGTTCATTTCTAACACATCCACCCAGGTCTATGAATGATGAACGAAGTGACATTGGATGAACTACTGCTACCGTTACCCAACGCTGTTACGGCTTATATTTGCACCACTCTATATCCATTCTATATCTCTCATTTTGTGACACGCGATATACAGCGTACACATACATACATAGGCTTCTGGTAAAGTACGAGGGCGTTATAGTACTAAGGGCTCGCAGCGGTATAGTGTTGTAGGACGATGAAGACGACAAGCGGCGGAAGTTGCTGTTACAGTAGTATCTGTTGCCCAATGGGTCAAATGAAATAGGAACTTTCCGTTTTCGAAAAGGACAAAATCATATTGACTTCCGGCAGCAGGAACGGCTAGCTGCTCTGACCATTCATCGGTCCGAAAGGAAAACACCCGAACAAGGGTATAGCTGAAGTAAGACGAAGGCTAAGGGAAATAACCGGCGGAATCGGTGCTCCCTGTCCGTTGCAGTCGCTGCCTGCAGCGAAACGGCGATCGCGACAACCGAAGTTGGATTGGTTTCGCTTGAGGTTCGGCCGATATGCGTGTATATATTGCACAGATTCATCGTCCTGTGTCCAATGTTCATATTTTGCTCTCAGCCCTAGTCGTTATGGCGCGCCAGTTTAGTCCGGGGCGCAGGATAATAAGCCATCGTCTGACGCCACTAGCGTCTACTCCGTTTTCCAGTTGTTCCACAGATCCCACTAGCGCTTCTGTAACCTAATCTCGATTGTGCTAAATCATTAACGGTATTACAGTTTGTCCATTTCCAGTTAGCTTTGTCCTTATTACTCAGTACGTGATTGATCTGTGGTAGGTTTCCTGAACGTAATAATCTTCTCCCTCTTGATCTACAATACTGTTCTTAAACTTATCATGCTATATTGTAGCTAGAATCGCAAGCACACACACACACAGCAAAGAGACACAAGTTCCAGTAGACTTTCGAACCGATCATAGCCATGGACCCGATAGGACGCGGTAAGCCGTTACTGAGTTTGTGCATCACTAAATAAATGCTTCCAATAGCGATCGTGGAGTGTTACGCTATTGTAACATGTTGTGATCTATTCGTTTTTTTGTTATTGTTTCTAAGAATTCAAATTATTAATTAGGCTAACATTTATTTCAAAAGGACAATTCTCTAAGAAAGCACCTAACGACACTTACGAATTCGGGTAACTATGGATGAATGTTTAGTTTAAATAAACACTTTGTAATTTGTATAAGTAATTATCTAATTACTTATACGCGCACATATCAAGGCGTACTGTGGTAACGAAAATCAATCTTGTTCGATCCATTTGATAACTAGCCCAGCTTGCTTAGCTAGCTAGTCCGCTAATAAAAACAGGGTTCGCTTGATTTAGAAATTGTGATATTCTATAAGATCGATAGTTTGCTTGAATTCGGTAGTAACCATTATTCAAGGCTAAATAAAAAATTACCACATATAGGTTTACGGCAAGTGGTTTGCATTGTTATGTTTCATTGATCGTAGATTTTTTCTAGTAGAACCCTTCGGCCCAGCTCGATCCAGGCTCGCATGCCTTCGTTGTTGGCAAAACTGCGTAATATAATTACTTTTACATGGATATGTAGAGTTTTTGAAGGTTATCATCACAGTTGAAAGACCTATATCTACCAACGGGACGTACTAAACAAGACGTATATTGTAACCCTTTGCTCCACGAGAGAGCATAGTATTAATAGAAATAAATGTACCGAACTAAAAATCACACTTAGTAAAGTAACTAAAACAGATTTCACTTGTTTGATACTCGCTTGATTTCAGCGAAATCTAAAAAAATCATCAATTTATTTTTGGACTCATACCCTGCGGCGTACATACCCCGTAAGCTGAACGCCTCATTTGACGAACAGCAAAATTTGCTGAGTCGTCTGCGCTACTTCCTTTTATTTAAGTAGTTTGCATTGTATAGTGTGTATGAGGTCGGGGGTAATGTGACGCGGTAAGGAAAACAATCATTCGTTAACACTTAAATAATAAGCGCTGTATAGTAGAGCAAGATGAAAGTTAGACAGCTAACTTCTTGCTTCCGTCAAACGGTACAGATATATAACTTAGAACAATTTCAGCAAACGCCTGTACCATCACCTTGACCTAAATTCGTCTTATATATGACATTCCGTCCAATAGCCTATACTGTTCCGTCAAATACAACGACAAGTCCATATTAAATATCCCTTCGAAGCGCTACGACAAAACAATCTCGTATGCAGAGACCTCTTGCTCTTGTAGCCAGCTATACTCTGAAGTTCCGTGCATTTTTCAGTACAGCTGCTGCCTTGGTGTTTGCTTTTGAAATAGGTAGACAGATTCACGCAAGCCAGTGCGTAACATGTGATCACTGACCTGCAGTCACCCGCCGGGAAGTTCCTGCCGATGTCGTAGACATTGTTATTGTGACGCTTTTTATAAGCGAATAGCATTATTCTAATCACCGTCATGATCGTTTTTGTTCTACGCATATCGTCTCGGTATTGATTACTGGTTGAAGACGCGTCCTCAAAGAGTGTTCATGTGCAAGCGTCCAGTCTACTTCCGCCCCCCCGATATCGTCCCACAACAACAACAAACCCATCCCATATTCTGTATATGCCGCACATGCTATTCGTAAGTCATAGCAGCCGGTTGTAGCGAGACCAGCATCAACATGCGATATACCAACGTATCTATACGCAAAGAAAAAATCCGCCCGCAGTAGCTATCTGCATTTTTTTCCTCCAACAAAGCCTCCAAAGGGTGCATTCGTAGAAGATTTTTTTTTTTTACTAGTGTGAACGATGAAGGCCAGCGAATTTACATAGGAACGATTATTTTTATCAATCTAGTTGTAAAAGACGAAGGCTGTCCAATCACATTTTTTTTAACATAAAACAAGCATTAAAAGTTATGTTAACTAAGAAATCGTTCTCTGTAGCAGTTCATATCATCGTACACAAACGAGCTGATTACGCAACCAAGCATTGCTCATGATACAAAGATTGCTGCGGTCTGTGTAAAGCGTACCAACGAAGAAAAACATAGGAGTGGAGGGACTGATTGTGGATTATTTTTAAAAACAGTGTTTATAATACGGTTGCTGAAGTTAACCCGCTCGGTAAAAAACTAGTTGTCCGTTTGCATGGACTGCGTTATTTAAGTTATATAAATTGTATAATAAATCTGCTGACAATGATGTGATCATGATGCCGTTGCGGTGAAAATGAAAATAAAGCGCCTTTGTTGGGTTTTTGTGTCGACATTTGTAATTGTCAGGCAACGACTAATGACAGTTAATATTAGTTACTGTATACAGATATACCTGTCTGCAATACGTATATGGCCCGAACTCCCTTGCAGAGAAATTGTTTACAGGTTTTTTTTCATATCTGCCACTCAATGAAAGCAATACCCGCTCATTTAGACTCCTATCGGATATTTCTTCATATGAAATGTTTTCAAGGAAGACCTTCTAAGGCTTCCTGATCCGTATTCACACAGTTCTATTTTATAGAGCCCTAGATGGAGCGGATCTTCAAAGTCTGAAGGATCCTTCATAAGGTAATGTTTAATACCATTACGAGTTGTACTTTGAGGAGGTTTAATAGAGGTATGACTACTCTAGACGCAATTGATCATTCGTATGAAGAAATTCGATCTAATACGAGAACATCGTAAAACTAGTAACTATAGAGACAAAGGGTACAAGGGAGACGACGATGAGGTAGGTCAGCTCCAGTTAGAAATACAAATAGATGGACAACAGTCACGCTGCCCGTTGGTCCTTTCTCATGCATTGGGTTTACATTACCAAAAATAGAAGCTCCATTCTAGAACTGAAAACAACCCAAGTCCGTGCATCCACTATGTGGAACGTATCATTTCAAAGACGTTTCATACAAAAATTGAACCGCAGAATTCGTGAAAGCAATCTTTCAGGCCACAGCGATACTTCTAAGTGTAGTATTTCTACGAAATAGTACGAAAAGTGCCACGAACCATGTGTTTCTATCGATTAGACAGAAAACTAGACAAGCCACAATTACGATACATTTCCAAAAGCGTTTTTGCAGTATCACTACTTATGCTTGCTAGCCTATAATCGACTGCGATATTACATCATGAACGTTCTCTAAAAATGGGCTCCGTAGAAGCACCAATGCGTTGTCTCTTTTGATAATCTCGAAATTTCCTCTGCTCTTCCTATTGATGCTGAAATGAGCTATCACCGGTCCGACGACTGTTGCAACAAACACTATGCATCAACAATAATCTTGCGAGCCCAGAACTGATACATTTGTACTGTAGCATAACTTCGTTACTAGACGCCACATTTATATTTCTATAGCATTGTTCCCCGTTCGAGATGGGACTACATCGGTACAATTTCACCTTTTTCAAGCGGTTATTGAGCTCAAGCAGCATTTATGCATCACAATAGTAGTCAAGTGGAGCCGATCGGAAGGACGGTAGCAGTTGCGATCTGTGAACGCTGTCGAGAGCCAGCAACGCCAGCCCTTGTTTACTGTGAGCCTTCCAATCGTATAGAGACGCGCCCCAGCGCGCTGGGGACCTGGGACGTCTGAATACTTTGTCATCAATAAAAACGTCATTGTCATCATCGAAATGGGAAAATGGCCATCCATCTAACCGAGATCCATGGCAAAAAGGACAGACGAAAGATGGAGGCTATAATTGGGTCAAGAGAATAGGGCGAATACGGAACGGATGTTTGAAGAGAAATAATAAATGAACTACATAAATATCTTACCCGACTCAAGTGATGAATATTTTTCTGGTCGATTCACCTTCTCTTCATTACACTTCTTTTCTCTTCCATATCCGCGCTCCAGTCCTTTAGACTCGTAGTCGATGGAACGAGCTGGAGCCTACTTAGCTCTAACGGCGACAGATTTTTCGGCGGTAAGAGTGAGCCAAGCCATCAGGCAAAGCACCAACGTTAGATAGTAACGGTGGTAGCAAGATCATCCCATCATTGTCATTGCTGTTGCAGTGCAGACGATCAGCCGAGGCCGTCGGTAACGACGTTAACTATGTCAATGGCAGGTGTCAGAGACTGTTATTAGCAGCAAACAGAAAAAGTACGCGCAAAAGTAATAGTTGGGAATGGCAGGGCGAAGGGACAAACTCTTGAAGGACGCAAGGAGAGGTGAGCGGGGGAGCGAAGACGACCCGGGAAGAATGAGATGTAGTCAAACTCTTGCCAGATCTCAGCAAAATGAAGTAAGCGTTGCACATACGATACAAAACCAGGCAAAGCAGGTAAGAGACAATGGTGGACGTGCAAATGAAATAACCAAACTGGAAGGGCACATGGCTGGTGTACGCTAAGTTACATCATGAAAGACTTCTATTTTTATAACTGAAACCTATTCTATATTAGGTAGATGTAACAGACTCTTGTTTCTGCGACGTGTAATACCATAATGCTGTAATTCGTTGTTCGAGGTCGTTATTGACGTTTTCTTTTGTAATGGCGTGATGTTATTCTTTGCGGATTATTACGACTGCGTTTGCTGTTATCAGAGCATGACTCTCATGTCACCTAGCTCCTGTTGTATCTAAGATCGAATAAAGTTTTTTACAGACTAAGCATGCACAATACGTATTTGTAACAGAGGGATCATATGTTTTTGTATAGGTTTGTCAAAGACTTGACTCATCTAATGTCGTGACGTTAACTTTTTATTCATATCACATCCAAAAGGGCACTAACCGACAAATTATTGGTGTTATATAGCCAGAACATATCAAACTGCGCATGTACTCTCGCACTATATTATCTGTGTACATGTTGGTAATATTGTGTGTTCTTACATAACTATCGTTTATTGTGGAGTCTCTCGTTTATTGGGTCTGTTCGCGCATACTTGTAATGGTAGGACATAGCTCACTGAACAGGGTCATTGCCGTCTTCCCTGCAACAGCAAAGTTTCGTACCTTGACCTTTTCACAAGCTCGATTTGCAGGATTTCTCCTTTGCACGGCCTCTTCGATTTTCCCACGTCTAACACTTCTTACTCAAGTCCAATGTTCTACGTACTATGTACTACGCTCGCAGCTAACGCTTAGAACAACTGAGATATCCGTCTGCCATAGTTAGGTTTTTCTTTCCTCAGTGTGCGCTTTTTTTCTTCAGCAGAGTTAGCTGCGTTTTAGGTGAGCTTCATGGTAGAACGAAAGATGCCAGGGGCCCGGTTGTACACTGGAGTTGGAGTAGTGGAAGCCATCTGTATCTCCACTGCAGGCCACTTCGTTCGGGGTTAGTAGCGTCATCAGGCTGCTCCTACAGTTGCTGCTTTAGCTAGTATTACTCCTAGAAGGAAACGCCAGTCCGTCAATGAAATGAGGCCAACCGGAGAAAAAGCCGTAGAAGAAAGCGAACCAGCGCAGCTAGATTACGTTTATAGAGATGGAGCATATGTGCTCTTTGATGACAGCATCCGTCGACAAAGCAGAACATACCTCTCCGCGGACTAGGAATAAAAGAGCTTGGCGGGAATAGCGCTTACGGCTTACCCTTCAGCTTTTTCGCCTGTAAAAGACGTTTCACATTTGGAGTTCGAAAGCTACAGCATATCACTCTGTCGTTACTTTTTCTAGTATTTGGGGCGAACTAGACTATTCCACGGCATGCGACCAGGTGGTGACCCAGCTTATGCGCATCCTTTTATAACTCTCACTTTTATCTTCTGTATTGTGGGCATCATTAGATAAAGGCATGCCGGCATCTCGTGCGCGTAGGAGAAGGCAGAGGCTTACAGGTGATGGTTATTACAGGTGGTAAATAGAGATTAATGGCCGATCTGACTGCAATTTAATGAATGGTGAGCCAATCGATTAGTGGGCCGCTTTGATCAGCCCGATGCCACTACTATACAAAGACCATAACAAAATGATGCCAGCATACTTAGTTACGAGCAACAAAAACGGACTAGTATGATGCAATTGTCCTGTCAAGTGGTTCGATGACGTTTGCTATCAAAGGAGAGAGAAAGGAATACCGGGGCAAACAGAGGCCACCGTTTTATAGAAACGGTCGTGGAAAATTGCTTGTTCCCTGGCGGAGAAATAAGATGAGCGATAGAGCAGGTAGATGAGTATGCAATCGTCACCACTATTTTCATCGTCACCTCCGCGTACTGCCTCACACCTATTTCATATGTTTCCCACGGTAGAACGCTACCGCTGACCGCTCTTTTTGTAGTGTCGGCTGCTTGGCTATCCTCTTTGCGCCGACATACAAGTGTTGGCGGTACGACATCTGCGTATGTAACGCCTTCGAACGGTATATGGAGCACCATAGGCGCATTATGTTTTATCTGGTTCATCGAAATAAAGTTTGTACATAGCCTACGTATAATAGGTTGAGCCTTTAAAGGTGAGAAAGATGAAAAACAGGGGAAAGTAAATGACCTAGTTAGGACTCCTAGTCCTTTTTTCCAGGGGCTGGGAAATGAGTCGAAGTTTTGGCTTCTTTGTGCTGGCCTGTTATTTGTGGCGAACGTTGCAAGGCATAAAGCAAGTAATGCAGCAAACGCTAGACGAACAAGCCTGTCTGACAAGTGAAAATGAAGCATCAACGCTGTCACTGAGTAAAAAGACAAACATGGTTGATGTCGTAGTCGTCGCCGCTCAGCTTGTCCTTTAAGGTCAAATCAACCTTGTGAATAGGAAACAACGCTAGAGAATACACGTAGCAAGCATGCATAGCTATAAGGAAAAAAGGTAATGGAAAGAAAAAATACGAGGCAACGATGATACAACACATTACTTGGTAAGGCCGATTGAACTCATATATTGAGACAAGGTTACAGAGAACAGAATAAGCGTCGCTAATTAAATAAATACTACTAAATCTTTCAAGTTTTAGGGCTCAGCTTACCGTAAGTTATAACATCAGACGGTTACAATAAAACTTTCGGTTTGTAATAACATATACGTGATATCGACACTGCATTGTCAATATCCGTCCAGTGATATGGATCCAGATGGCGCCATAGAATAACT
>NW_019213402.1:184265-193645 GCF_002532875.2 Varroa jacobsoni
TTATAAATTCTGCTTGCAGGACTTACCAAAAAAAAACGACTACTAAAAGACGGTTGCATCGAACATTATCCCAACAAGGGAACTATTAATAATCAAGAACGGAGATATGGAGAGTTCTACAGATTTCAGGTTTCTATGCTCCTTATTTATTTCTGTGTCACATATTCCACTTGTAACTAGCATCTTGGGGAGTAGAGAAAGTATCTAGTGCTAAATGAGGCTTCTAGAAAGATTACACCCAGTGTGACTTCGGTTTGGGGTCTCGCTCCTCCTCAACACATTAGCAATTTGAAATCCTCCCTTGTATGAAGAATAGGAAGGACGAGAGCTGGATATTGACATGTAAGGTTGTCATGTCAGAACCAAGTTTGTACGGAAAAAGCCGCCGTTGCTTTGGGTTCGTTCAATCGGCCCACAAGTCCCAGTTGTTTTGCCTTGCACCGCCGTCGGTTCCGGTGCCTGCCATGGTCTGCTTGACGGCAGAAGGGTTCCTAACACTGCAGTTATCCAGGGCACACTTTGTTGACAGTGAAGCTGGTTCTGCAGTTTTAGGTGCTTCTTCTTCCTTAAACCTCTTCTTAGTTTTCTACTCTCGGCTGGACCTGGCTCAAGATGAGGTGGTACGCTATACTCTTTCTCTTGCCAATCTCTATTGCTGCTGAAACCCAGCCGTTCATTCGCTCTTCGGCCTTGAACGCCGCCGACGCTGATTTCTTCCCTCGATCATCTGGACAGTTTGGAAAGGATAAAGACCTAGCTACTGGCTTGAACATTCCTGATCTCGTCGGCAACGTCGTATTCCCACGACCTCTCGCCGATCCTTTCATGCATTAAAACACGAATGCAGAAACCGACATAATGCTAGCAAGAGGGATGGAGGAGCTAACTCGATTTCACCCCAAGGGAAAGGCCGTCTCGCTCTCTTCGAAGAAACTCCATCGCCTCACAATCACTTCTGGGGGGAAAGCTATTATGCGTATTACGAATTATGGACTTTTTTCGCCTTCTTCTGAGCACCCCTGAGGTAGAAACTGTAGAAAAAAAGACGACGGAAAGTAGCGAGACGGAGCGACTAAAAGTACGGAATAAAGGCAAAATAAGTGAAGCGCACCATTCATCGTTGTTTTTTCGTGCTTGCAAATTACGTCACGATCTTTCTGGCAACACCGACACCAGCTTTTTGACGACTTGGCGGTAATACGTCTGGCTGATTCAACGCGACTGGTAAACGTTGCTGAGACCTAATACCATGCAGTCTGATATAACAATGATTCACAAGGACGTTCCCCGTCGATCGAGGAGGTTTGCTGATGTTGATCGCTGTCGCCTACACTTTGTTGTTTCCTGGATCATAAAAGAAAAAAAACGTAGAAAAAAGGAACACGGATGTAAACAAAGACTTTACACAAACAAGTCAAGGAATTATTTTATTACTCAATTGTGAGAAACATACATTAGGCAGCGATGTATACGAAGCATTGATTATGCCACATCAACGCTATGAAAAGAACACAGCATCACTCTATCTGTAATACATGCAGAAATGATGTACTGCGCATTAAGGAACACCAACCGAGTTCAGTGCAAGAAAAAAAATAGGCAACGGGGACCCGGATAGCTTTTCAACTCTCGTTAGTGATTTACGTAATTTCGGAAAAGTTTGCGGGACTACACGCCACTAGTAGTAGCAGGCTATAATCTTACTAGAGAAAAAGCTACAATTACTACGATAGCAGCCAATAAAAGTCTAGTTATGTCCAGGTACAGACCTGGATGCACCAACAGCCTAAAGAGAAAGCAACGAAACCCAGCTGCAAGTGAAATTGCATATATAATGTAATAGGCATCAAGTATACGTCGATCAGCATCCCAGCTAGGCTACCCAGTAAACTAATATTGATAGTATAAAAACTATGCCTCATTTTTCTATAGACACAGATCAATGACGTCTAGGTGGCGAAGGCCAATATTGGTTAGATTAAGCTCTATCCGGCGCTCGAACACACACGCACGCATTCACGCGTATACAACCAGTAAAATGCACGTACAACAATGCAGTCGGCAATCCCGAAGGGCCCAAGAGATTCTGCAGCGAGGGCTTCCAAACGAGACAAGAGGATCAGAGGGCAAGGGATCTACAGCGTGGCCGGCTTTTTCTGCGTTGCTCTCCAGCTGAGCTTAGCCTGGGGGCATGTTCTCTATTAGCCCCACAAATACGATGAGGTTTGCCACAACAACGGCGAGAGGATTTACTTATCCCATATTGTCTGCCTGGTCACTGAAGGAAGACGCATCGCTAGGCGATAGTAACGAAGCTTCGAAGCAACATCGTTCCCGTATGCCAATAGCCAGTTGGCTTGCCACTGAAAAAACTCTTTATAATCGCCACTATTGTCACAGTGAACAGAAATGTTACTTTATATGTGGGCTTTTTCTTATTATTTTTAATGTTATCATTATTTATCGGAAGCCTGTTTATCCGAATCACAACAAATTAAAGCCGCTCGCTACTAAACTTACATTCCTACGAGAAATCCTGCTCTGGATACGAGCACAAAGAGAAGCCGGATGTTCTGCATAGATATGCAAGTGGATACACATTAAAAGTTAAGGTAAGCTGTCCATAATCCTGGTAAGGATTACGAGCTTAAACCTTGCTAGTGTCCAAATGATACGCTATAATGTTAACGCATAAAGTATCTTTAGGGTAATGTCTTTATTGAACAGAAACATGTTGTCCTGAAGAAAATGAATACGAAAGTACATGTAATAAGGAGAGTTTGTTTGAGGATACAGTAATTCCTGGGACGCGCTGCTTTTTTACGGCAGTTTTTCAGGTCAACATGTCGTGAAGACCGGATAGAACGGTTGCGAATGTACAATCGCGTTAATTTGAATCAGTTCTACGAAGTTACCTAGAAAAGTTCTCTTTTGGATCAAGATTTACTCGAATGCAGAGGAAACGGTAATTTTATATATAAGTATATACGAGTTGTAGTGTGAAAACTATAAATCTGTTTACTCAGGTTTTTACTTGTGATCATTTGTTCGATTGAATCTAGGTAGTAAAATATTTTTACAAAGATGCCACACTTTACCCGGAAAAGCGCACAAAACTCGTTGTAACTTGACTTGAGACGGTGCCTACATATAGATATAGCTAGAAATATAGTTGCTAACATAATTCTAGATGCACTCATTTTGAGGAAATTACTCCGGAAGCCCGTTTATATCCTGGCTTACGTTTTGGTATAGTTTTTTTGTTCGTTTCTTGATCTGGCAGCATAAAATGATCATATTTATTTTGCCGCCAGGCACAAGCATAGACGTATGTGAACACGTTTTGCACATGCCCTAGACAAGCAATCAGACAATCCTACAACTATTTTGCTCCTGATCGCGGTCGGGTGCTACATGCTTTTACATCAAGTACGAAGAAACATTTATATCACATTGATAATACACATATAGACTGCATCTCTAGTTGATCGACAATATGAAAAGACGCCTAAAACGTTCAGACGAACCGTTCGAAGCAGATACATTAGCATGTGTAATATAAATATCGTATGGCCAGAATTTATCTTTTCATCGGTATAGTGATGCATTTTACCTGCGGCGTATAGATATCAGCTGTGCGTGCCTTAATGAGGTCTTGGGTTGATTGCAGTGCTTAATTGTGTTATACACTTACATGGGTCCTAGGTACCAATAAGTATCTAATCGTTAGCTACGCTACGTGATCGATTTAGCAAACGAGCTTTAAGACGCCTCATGCTTTGGTCCTGTACAATACAATATCTGAATAATAATAACCCAAATGGCATCCTCTGTTCCGATCGGGTGCTACTATGCGCTTATAGTATAAACACATAGATACCCTCAAGGATAATAAGCTCGCTTTTTTTCAACGAGACGTATCGTCGCTACTTAGTTAATTAGAAATATGTGTGGCTAAATAACTCAAGTTGTTCTATAGTCTATCCACAGCGCCGGGTGCTGTGGTACGGTATTATATATTATATTATATAATAATGGTAGTAATATTAGTAACCTTCATTGACACCGTGTGTAACATAACCTAAAGAAATACTGGTTTGAGGCGATAGGTAACGAACAATAGTATTAAGTGACAGATAAATTTTTACGCGTTCATTGTCACTCTCTACGACCTTCACTCATTTTTCACTGTTTCTTCAGAGCTTGTTCAGCTCACTGTCATATGACTACCAACTTCATTTGTTAGTGATGGAAGGGAATGGTAACCGTTTGGCGCGAGATTTGAAAAATACAGTGAGCACAAAAGGACTTACGAGTGAAGCTCTCGAAAGGCGATGTTAACGACCTTTAGCACGTGGATTTAGCGTTGTTATAAGGTGATGTATCGGTCTTTTCTGTCGGAGAGTCTCATTTACATATTGTAAGCAGATTGATGATATAGTTCTCTTTTTTGAAGCGATTTTCAGTACCAAAGGATTCATCCAGTCCTACCAAACGCAAATTATAATCTTCTTAGAATGGAAATCTAGCTTAACTGTAGGTTTAAACATACACTTGGGAGCTATTCATTTCTTTCTCTGTCTCATCTTAACGCAAACATGCCATTTTTCGTAAGCCGTAACAATTCCGTGTGGAGACCCATAATGTGTGGCTCTGTGCTGTTCTATGCTGACAGAGATGTTCGAAGAGGATAAGAATTGTATTTTCTTGCGCTCTCTGCTAAGTTTATGTACCACCCAAACTCCACAATTTTTGAAAATCCCATTGATTTAAAGTAGACGCCAATAATCTGCAGTTCAGTTTCTTGGCCGAACCTCGATTTTTCTTTACGACTTGTATTCGTTTAGGAATAGTTTTCAAGGGATCCCCGATCTCAATGGCCGACTGAATCAGGATGCATCCCTTAGTTCTAAAATGGCATTATTTAACTACGGAAACAGCTTTGAGCAGTGTTTTAAAGTGTGAAGTCTATATGTAGCCGACACAAGTGTTCTGACCTCCTTAGGCAGATTTTTGGCCTCGAAAAAGGCCAAATAGGATGGCCGTCGAGAAGGTTTTTCTTTCCACCAGAAACGTTCGCCTTTGGACGAGCATGAAGAGAGAAGGTAAATAAAATATTTAAAAAAAAAATACCCACCTGAAAAACCATCTTGATAGTTTACAGATATTTGCTAGTCAGCTCAAATTATCACTCAGTAGCAATTAGACTAACGACAGAAGCAGTGGCCACCTGCGACAATGATTATTAGTAATAATTTTAACTTTATTACATCGATAACTTTACTACAACAATTTATTTCAATTTTAAAAATTCGTTAACTTGAACGGATCACAACTGTTGACATTGTGCCTTGTTTTAAATTACAGCATCAATCGTATACTGGGCGGTAGTTCGAGGAAAAGTGGCGCTGCCGTGCAATATCGAACCGCCAGCGGCCGGTGACGAAGTCGTTCTTGTATTGTGGTACAAAGATGATAGTCCTGCACCCGTGTTTACGTTAGACGCACGTCGGGGTGATTTGGAACGAGCTCGTCACATAGATAGGACGGCGCAGTCCGATCAGTTAGCAAGTCGAGCATACTTTAATATGGCAAACAAGCCGGCTTTCCTCCAGCTGGATCCCGTTCAAGAGGAAGACGCGGGCGAGTTCCGTTGTAGAGTCGATTTCAAACGAAGCCGCTCGATCAACACTGTCATCAGTCTACGGGTAGTAGGTAAGCTTCGCTGCAAAAGCCATAATAGACGCAGTAGAAATGTATTTATATATCATCTACAAATGTATGTCTCTATATATATATGCATCGCAGCAAAAACGTAAAACCAATACTGCTTTCTCCTATTGTTACAGGCGACCAATCCGTTAAAATGACATAGTAAAGTCTAACAAATGTTTGTTTTTATCTAACCGCTTATAGAATCATTCATATCCTTTCGGCATATCTCGTGTCAGTTACGATTGTAAACATTAGCTCAATAAGCATTTGTGTTTCATGGGCATCACTTTATTGCAAATAAATGTTATCGGGATGTCAGTTAAGATAAATGTTTCCGTATAATACTGTTCTTATACATTGTTTCAAATGGCTGGCTCCAGACACGAAATGAAGTGCCTCCACAGTCGATTTTGAATTGGAATTACCACATGTCTTCGATGACAAGCACGTTATCACCACGCCATCCCATCTTGCGGAATTAGTTACGTTTTTTCCTGTCGAAAGCTGAATCTTGCTTCCTAAGCGCGTACTAACAAGAACACGGTCCATTGAAGTGCAATCTTCGTGTGAATTGTTCTATCAATTTATTTTATCTTCTTCAATATATGAAAACTGAAGTTGGGCAAATAGAACAACAACGGGAATAAGCGTATTCGGTGCCATCCCAAAACAGCGATTGTAGTACTGAATCTAAATATGGAGGTCGATATCGTATTCTGCTAGACTCTTTAGAATTATACCTCAACGTTTACTGAGCTCGTCTGCGAGAAATGTGTTTATACACGCCGAACCGTGTAATATTGCGGAACGGCTGTGCTTCCATCGATAAACAATTATACATTCTATAAAAAGTTTATTATCAAAATGAATGCGTTTTATGCTAAGAACTGCGAGCTCGAACTACTGTTAGATTAGGCCTACAGGGTTATCTCGCATTACCAGCCCGGGTTGCACAGGTATTTGCTTTGTATATACCTCCAATGTTGAGATAAAGGAATCGCATGAAGTTTAATCGTTTAGCTTATTAACAAATGGAAAGATTACTTCATCACTCTGCCTATAGAATTGAGGCATGACGTATTATCGCTGTAGCTTGTTATGAAGCCGAAGATGTCTAGAACGTCGTAGTCTGAACATGCCTTATTAAAAGAAGCACACTAAATATTTCGGCGTCTCTTTCCTAACTGACAGCTTTGTGCTCTGTCAGCAGTTTACTCAGCTGCAACAGCTCGTAGGCGGCCTAGCAAGGATGCTGATGATGAAAAAGATTTTTTGCGGTACCTTTTACTTCGTCGATGAAAGCGACTTTATTCACTGTCATTTTGCTGTAGGAACGGAACCGCCGAAACCTTCGATGTGCAATGCCAGGCCCTCAAATGTACTAATGCATCCAACGAGCAACAAATGGCTTCTCTACGGTCATACATACTTTTCCTCGTATACATTTGTTGTTTGTCCTTGTCATTCTTTCCGTCTGCCTGATTCTCAGTGTACAGTCACAGTCTACTCAGATGTGTCTTCCCTAGATCTGCCGTTCACTTTGTTGTCTCTCTTCTTGCGTCGTTTACTTTCTATTACGACCAAGGCCAGCAGATGGTCCCCAGATATTGTGGCTGGTGGTTGCACTATGTAGAATACAACCTTAACGAACCCTGCAATATGTGATCCCATACGACTGCGCTATCGCTAGCGCCGTTACCATATTGAGTAAAAACCTGGATATGCTTTTGTTTTTCTCTCTCGTTTCGACGTATCAACAGTAATATGGTCAGTAGGATCGGCACGTTTTTGTTTTTGTGGCTAGTTTTCGCTGGAGGAAGACTGAGAAACAAGGCCCCGAACGTTCGTTGGTGGCCGTTCGTTCATGCGCTTGTATTCGTGTTTCGCTCCCTCTCCCTTATTGTTTTTTTCTTTTTACGTTCGTAATGTTGGCAACCGTGAACTGAAAGCAACGCCTGGATGCGAGGTAGAGGCAGCCCGCTGTGTTAGCTCTGGCCAGCTTTTTGCGAATAGGACTTCTGTTCTCTTTTCCTCCATTGTGGTTCCGTTTCATAACCACTTCAAAGCGACATTTTTCGCTTTCTTCTCACTTGGACCACCCGAATCCCCCCCTGCTCCTTCCGCTGGCAAGCAAAAGCTGGCCCGCTGCGACGGTGACAGCGATAGCCCGCTCTGAAGTTTCTCCATCGTTAGCTCATATTCACTCATTTCTCTTTCTTGCTTTTATACACACATGCAAACACAGGGTAGTTTTCGACCCTTTTCCGCATCATTACCCAACCATCTCTCACTTTCCCCATTACACAAATAGACGCACACACGTCTATATATATACAGACATACAATTAAATAGACCGAAAAGGAAAAAGAGTGGAAGGATTTTCTTCCTAACCAGCCATTCACTTCCGTGAACGTTCTCCTGCCAATTTCCTTACGCATTTTTCTTACCATCAGTAGGTAACTACGAAAAGGATGGGACTGTGGAAGAAACCCTAGGATGGCAATCATGCTCCATTGTCGACAAAGTGTGCTGTCCCGCCGGCACCAGTGAAATCTTCAGACAGAAGGTCTTCTCCTTCTTAATAACACCAGGGTAGCTAACAGTCCCTGGCCCATCTTTACACTGGAAACTACCGCCTGCAGCAACGTTACCTCGTTTTCGCATGTTACCAAGATCCTTTGTCATTAGGTGGAAGTAGACAGACAATTTCGTACTGTGGGCCTTTGTTTGTTACCACGGTAACGTTGTCGTTTTATTGGACCTACATTCAACGGTTAGGTGATTCTCTTCAGCCGCTCCATTTGAATTCTACTTGGAGACGCCTGCGTTGGCTTATCAGGCAGAAACGGTATCTGGAACATTTAGCATAATTTGTGAGAAGAAGGAACAGAAAAAAAGGTAGATACTTCCACGTGTTGCTCTTAGCACCCAAATGAATAGCGTAAAAACGAATCTCTTTAAGTGCGTTGCTATGATGGCTATAATTAAGAAGCATGCCGCCACGCCGGTTGAAATTTCAGCGAGATATTAGTAATTAGGAAAACAAGGAACGAGGAAAAAATTAAGAATTAGGTAGATAACATATTCTTGTAGGAAAAACGTCAGTTATGTTTAGCAAAACCCACTCCAATTAAACCACTAATGGGG
Source organism: Varroa jacobsoni (assembly GCF_002532875.2). NCBI lineage: Eukaryota > Metazoa > Arthropoda > Arachnida > Mesostigmata > Varroidae > Varroa > Varroa jacobsoni. Next base: position 193,129 of record NW_019213402.1, read on the forward strand.
CAAGTCTTTGATACCGTACCTAAAAACAGGCGATTCCACGGCTTTTTCATACAAAATAAACAAATAATAATGACAAATGAAAAAAAAAGCTAAGGAATATATAGTAATATTAAATAAGTCTTTTATATGGGATGTAGAGCCCAAAAGTTTGGCTTTATGCAGTAAGTGCTATTTATTAATTTTCGACGTACAGAAATAACAACTCTTTAATAAAATAATAATAATAAAAACAAGCCCTTGTCGCATAGCATCCGAGTGCGATCGATTCGTTGGGAACTTCGACTTATTCCATTTATGCTATTACGGCATCAGTTAGATAACACTATACGACATAACGTTGTCGTACCATCAGTCAAATATCGTGGGTTTTGGGGCATTGAGCGTGATTGTGCAAATATCAATTAGTGTTTGTGTCGTGTTGAATGTATAGACATTCGGATAGCGTTAGGGCTGCCGATCTGAATCTTTTAACAATACTAACAACTCAAAACGCTAGAATTCATAGATCAGAATGTCT
>NW_019213402.1:193745-248630 GCF_002532875.2 Varroa jacobsoni
TATATAAGGCTGTTTGTTGTACCAGGCGTGCGTTGTTCCGGCTATTTCCTACACCAGAAGGCCATTCCTTTCTAAAGCAAAGCAACGCGTCGTTTTCATTGATTAGCTGAAAAGAAAATTAGCTATGATCTTTCTGTGCTGAAGATTAGAGACTTATTTTTTCGCCTCCAAATCATTATTTACTACCAGTTTTCATTGTGCAGCTTCGACAGAAATGAACATCCATTTAATATCAACTGCCGATTGAATCGTCCGGTAATAAACTCGGACCGTCAGTTTTTTCTATACTTTTTAGGGCCTTTTAGCACTTTGTGGTCGTTTTGAGTTTTTGCATTTTTGGGAGTTTGGCCTTCTATCAGTTGAAGATTTGATCGGGCTAAAATTTTTTGTATGCGCATATTTAATGAACACTTTAATAAGTTCATGCCTGCCAATATCGCCTAACCTACGATTACTAGCAAAGCGCTATTCGCGGATAAATAGAAAAAGGCATATTTTCAAAATAACTAGCGACTGACTTAGGTCTCGAACGAAACATGTAATCGTGGTCAATAATAACTGTACTCAATAAATGTAACCGTCAGGGTACTTCTAGCGTATAGAAAAAATCTCGCTCAAATATCTGTTTTTTTGCCTCAAATACAGCCGCAAAAATAAAACATAGGAGAAATTCGCATTAATGCTATTGCCATAGACCGATATGGGTTTGCCATCATCTGTCAGATACTTTGTACTTTGGCCGGGATTCGTATTTTGGAAGCAAACAACGCTGCACGCTTAGGGCGGAGTACATATATATCGAAGCACAAGCTGTCACGGATATCTCTAGGTGACACAGAGAATATCTTCCACTGCATAGGGGTGACGAATCGGAAAACTGTATTCGATCGAAGTACGCAATCGAATGTTATTGATTCCCTGTCCATTCGCAAGGTAAAACATTTTCTGTCTTTGTTCTATTACGTTAAAGTCAGCGTGCGTTTCACAAATCAGTCGGCCTGTTGAATCATGCACAACAATGACTAAGGGAAGCGTAGAAAGGCGTTTACGGGACGCGGACCGCTGGGGGGAGGGGAAGGATAGGGACGATACGTTATGTCAGAGAAAAAGAAAAAGCAGTGTCAGCCGTGAATTTTGGCGCCAGCCAAGCGAACGAGTGGGGGGTTTGTAGAGTCTGCTTCCCTTCTCCGTTTTTCTTCTACGAAAGAATACAGTACTTCAGTGCTTATAATAGTTTGAAGCTCACCGAAAGGGTTAGCTTGAATACTTGGTTAGTTATGTACCCCGTATTGCATAATTGACATCTTTGTTTAAACAAAAACAATTATCAAATGAAACACATTAACTGAGTAGGGATTTGAACTAAGCCGGAGTCATTTTAATATCCAAACGATTTAATGAGTTATATTTGCGATAAAACAATAATTTGCAATCGAGTAAGGCTGTTTTCATGGCCGCTGAATAAATTCTTCGTCGACTCGAAGTTGGCTTCGTCGAAAAAAAGTAGGACGCAGTTGCGTAAACAACTTCATTCTGTGAAACTTGTCTCGAGCATCACTGTTCGTACCATGACTGGAAATACTTGTCTTGAGTGGTTCTAACTTCCATAGTCGCGTACGCTTCGATAGTTGTTACCATGAAACTCGACACATATCAGCATTCTGCTTTTTTGGAAAACCAGTGTTTTTTGACAAAAGTACATTTCAAAAAACTGAAAATAAAATAATTTCATAGACCGGCTATTAGAAATAAAGATGGACGGCTCTCGTTTAAAATTGAAAGCGCACTATTCTTTATGTACCTCAAGGATAAGAAATACTCCCACCTTATTTTTTTTTTACTTGGAACATGCCAACCATTTGTCAACGTCAGTAGCGCGGTTTACGAGTCCTTTGAGGATTTCGAATAAGACTAGATCTGATAAACTTTATGAACACTTTTACGGTATAGCGAATTTAGCGACCGTGTCAGCCAACCGTAAACGAACGTCTACAAACTATGGCCTTACTGGCCGATAGGCGTAGCATGATCTGCATGATACCGTCTGGTCGACAAGCCGGCACTTTACAATGTAACGAATATAAATAATAAACTTGAAAATGGGTAGGATCTTACTTCCGCTACCTTAATAGGGTAACAACCTGGCGAGAAAGTCAATAAAGTGGTGAAAAAATGTATCATTGTATAACTCTTCAGTGTAATTGGGTCGTTTTCGTAAATTGTTGTTGCTGTAATGTAATGTCTTCTGCTGCTTAAAAAGAAGCTTTCTATTTCGTCCACTTCTATTCACGGTATTGAGTATTCGTTGATGGTCGATAAATTGTTTATCAAGGGAACAGACAAATGGACGAAAGTGGCCTTTGAGCTTTAGTAGCCATCTTTCGACCTCATCATAAGAAATCAAATATCGTCGATTATTATGTAGAGACTGACCGTATGTTTCGATCTTAAAATTGTAGCTTGTCCATTTACTTGCCCCCGTTCCTTTACGTCATTTACATCCGGGTGCTGGCCCTTGCTCTAGTCCTTTTCCTTTAATTATCTAGTTTGTTAATTGTTAGTATCATCACCCATCAAAAGAACGTAGACTGCGCATCTGCGCACTTGGGAAGCTAGCTGAAGCGTTTTCTCTCCTTCGACATCACCAGGAAATGCTAAAGTAAACAACGGCAAAGCGTCTGGGAATATAACGACAATCGATATTGCACTGGCTCGCATTACCGTTTCACTTACCATTCTTTCCCATTCCTTATACCAACAAACGAATGCCAAGCAGATTAGCTGGCAGAATTAGGATGGTGTCCCGGATCGTTCTCTAGCGTATGCTTTCGAAGTCCCTTAGGCAGGCGGTAAACGTGTGAAGTCCTTATTGGCTCGACATTGCAGTTCCGCCTGGCGAACCGGTGATCCTGGACGGGACCGGGAAACGGCTCCAGGGACCAATTGGGCCCTTCAACGAAGGGGATCCTCTAAAGCTCACCTGCCAGGCTGAATACGGTAAGCTTTATTCATTGTACTATGACACTGTAAAATTATAGCTTATTCTTATTCCTTATAAGTTTGCACTTAGATAAACTAGTCAATTATTAAATGCTGAAACAGGTAGCTGAATAGGTTAAGTTTCCTATTAGGTTGTCAATAACTATTAGCTTTTTTGTTCTAAGTTGTCAAATTTCGTTAGGTTAAATTATTCAGTGTTTTTAGTTTAGCTGTTCAAAAATGTAAAATATTCTAGATTGGAGCAAGACCTATCATAAACGTACCATTAACTTTAGACAAAACTACTTTTTAGGTTATCTCAATCGTACCTAAGTCTTATTCTTCCACACTCTTTTTGATTACATGGATAAAAAAAAGAAGGTCGTCCAGGTAGAGCATACATTTTGACTAGTGAATGATAGCAGTGACTGAAGGACCTATTCTAACGTGTGCTCAGCCACTGTCTATCCTAGGCAAGCCGCGTCCAGCCGTGACGTGGTGGAAGGACTTCCGCATGATCGACGACTCCTACACGTTCGTCCAATCAGAGAACGTTGTTAAGAACGTATTAGAAATCGAAGCGCTCACCCGAAGTGACGCCCTCACCGGTTTCACATGCAAAGCAGCAAATAACAATGTAACGGTAGCAGTCTCAACAAGTGTCATCATCGATCTAAACCGTTAGTGTTATATATATCTCTGGTTTTTTCACTTGATGTTGATCACGAGCATCCCTTGAATTAAATTATAGCTGACGTGTACTCGTACTGCGGTGACTTAATTATCTACTACAATTTCACATACATAGACTTCGTTTGATACAGACAAAATCAAACGTCAGGAGGAACCACAACACAATTATAGTGTTTTTTCCAATCACCTTGCAGTAAAACCTCAGGAGGTCACTATTCAGCCAGCAGAGCGGCCTATTTCGGCCAACAAGCCTTTCGAGCTAACTTGCACCTCAACAGGATCCAGGCCTCCTGCCATGCTGTCCTGGTGGCGGGGCGACCAGCAAGTCAGGTAAAGATGGCGCTATAAAGCGACGATATCCAGCACAGGCTTTCACCGGGCACGAAATGCATCAATGCCCAGCGGCGCTGGCGCCGCTTGCGGAGTTGGATCCCAGCTTCTTTTCCTTGGCGCCAGCCTACCCCCCAACCCCCCCCACCCCGGTAGTTCAAATGGATAGTATTCAATGAATTTCTGCGGAAACGCTTGGTCGGTCGCTACTTGGTCGTCCCATTGCAGGCTTAGGTTAAAGTGTTTTGGAGACGGTGGGAAACGGAAAGCCATCGATCAAACGTGGAGTGCCAGCTTGTCGCTGTACTCGTCGGTTTTTGACGTGCTAGCAAGACAGGGTACTAAACTCGCATTCCGTTTATGCCGCCGATTTCGATCTTAGTTTGGCCCCAAAGAATGAAAATAAGAGAACCTGATCCTGTCTGAGTAAGCTGCCAACATTCTGAAAGTAATCTGGCGATAGCGCAGGTGATGGTTATAGAGAAAAAGTAGTTGCTGATGACACATGTGCTGTCTGTGCTTTTTGATTTTTCACGCACGCAACTCGCCTCTGTCTCGTCGTTGCCCGCATGGATCCACCCCGCCCTTCACATGACGCCGGCTGAGACAGGGCCGGCGTAGTAGAACGCAGCAGCGGTAGTGCAGATGCGCAGAGTGTACTCACATTCACACCGACCATCGACGACCACGGACGGATAATTGCGTGCCGTGCCGAGAACAAGGTTATTCCTGGAAGTGCCTTAGAGCAGGCCTGGAAACTCGATATACATCGTAAGTTATTATCAAATAGAACTACCTAGCTATCAAGTCTAACTTAGGTAAACAAAGCTGTACGTATTGTGCGATAGTCTATTGCAACGCTAGGGCAATGGGTCTTCGACATTAAGGTCAGACACAAGAGCTTGTACTCATTGTGATATTTCCAGATCCACCTCGGGTGAGCGTATCTCTCGGGGCTAGTATAGTCGAGGACGAAATCGAGGAAGGCAAAGATGTCGTCCTTGACTGTAAAGTCATCGCGAACCCCTACAGCTCGCAAGTAGGCTGGATATTTCAAGGTAATACATATGCACTAATTGAACTAATATAACAGCGCGTACTTATATACTCTGAACGCAAGTGAACTTCATGTCATGTTAGAATGTCGCAAAAGTCAGCTGATTTTAGGATATTTCAACGTGAAACGTTCTTGTGTTTTGGTATTTTTTAAATTATGTGCGGCAAGGTTTTGAGTCCGTTACAGCACTGTTTATGAACGGCATGGTGGCCTAGACTTGAACTCGGGAGCAAAAGGCAAACAGAATTAGGCATAAGTGTAAAATAAAAACCAATTATAGCATGTCTTTACGCAACATCTTTCTTGCAACCTTATAGGTCGCGAGCTGTTGGCCAACCAATCAGCGGGTATTGTTATATCGAGCCAGTCGCTAGTCATGCAGAGAGTCAGCGTTCGCCAGCAAGGAACATACTCTTGCTACGCAAAGAACAAGGAAGGCAAGGGCGTCTCCAATGAATATGTGCTTAATATTAAATGTGAGTATCCTGGTGAAAATAGCCAGGGCCTACTCTATTGGCGCAATCTACCTTGATAATTGATCATCGTTTTAGGTAGGACTACTATAGTAGGCACTTAAACAGTTGCAAAAAAACGATTACCAGGTACCGACACTACCAGTAGCTGTACATTTAAATTTCCAACTCCAGAAAAAAAGGCCCGAGAGAAGACGAGTGACGGAGGAGAAAAAATCGACCGTATCAGCATAACCGCACCATGACACGGAATCCTTCTTATTTCTCTTTGCCCCTACTTCCTGAAACGGGTTGTCCTGTTCCAGTCCGTTAGACTACTTTTCCTTCAACCTGGCTGTTTTCTCCTCTCCCGGGACTCTTCCAAGCTAGCAGTGTATGTATCAGTAGAACTGATCCCGTTCGAACATCAAGGGGAGTTATTTATGGAATACACCCCCTTAGTGGGTTACCATTGTGTCATATGGAGACTCCAGGCGTTTTGTATCCTATATATCGACAATGCGCCTGAGTGGGTAGGGTCGTGCAATTGGTTGCATATCTAGGATTAATGAGTATAATATATCACGTTGCTGTAATACGTACGTCCAGTGGCTCAGGGCTCATTGGCCCTGCGTAGACGGCCTAAGAGAATAATAACCGAAAGAGAAGGATAAGAAGCAAGAAAGTAAATGGGGGAATTGTGAAGGCAGACAACAAAGGCACGACTTAGCCAAATGGAGTGCTCCAGACTGCGGTTTCTACTCGACTAGAAGGCTTCGACAGAATATGAGCTAGAAAAGCTAATCGGCCACTCACTGTGTGTTTACCTTTATCAACAGGGCATGAATTAGCCCCTCTAATATAAAGGAAAAAACGCCTCTACTTAGTTTCGAAAAATGGGAAAAAAGAATCGGAAGCTGGAATTGACCTGCGAAAAAATAGCATTGGCTGAGATTACATTAGCTGCACAGTGTGCTCGAACGGTGACGCAGCATCGCTGTAGTGGTATAGTTTACTGCTGTTTATAAGCCCCTAACACATCTCTTGTTTATTCGGATTTGTTATTTGTCTTTGTATTTCGCCCGCTGCTTCGCTTTCGTTCTCTCTCCTGCAAAACATGGGAGCACTGCTGCTTTGTTGCCGTGCGTCTTTGCTGCATCGTTCCCGCCTTCGTATCCCCTTCTCCTTTCTCTCTACTTCGTTGCTGTTACTACTATCGCTGCCTGTAGTTGCGCCGATGTGTGCAGCTACACAGCGTTTTACGTACGGCATATCGAGACAGGAGCCCGTGGCCGTCAACTGCTTCGTGGACTCCGATCCTGCAGAGGTCTCCTTTCGTTGGGCGTTCAATAGCAGCGAAGGCGTCGTAAAAGACATCTCCGAAGGTGAGCTAGCTACGTGTAATAGACTAGACAACAACGACAAAACTAGGCAGCACTTCGATCTAGCCATTTCTATTTATTACTTAGTATTATTTCGTCCGTGGAAACGGTAACCGTGGTAGTGGCAAGAGTAGTAATACAAGTCGTGAACCTCTTGTTGACTCGTTCCTTTTCCTCAGTTACGATCCTCAAACGGAGCGCGGTATAAAATCCTCTAAATCTACACGTAGTATACCTTCAGACGTATGTTACAGGAACGACAATCACCCCAAACCTCTGAAGACAACCACGCTTTGAGCAGGCACCCAGGCCGCATTTTTTCTAAGAATAGGTTTCGATGAAAGACCAGTGTTGCAGGTGGCGGTGGGGTTGTTCTCTGTAACTCCTTCTACCGTCCTTGAACCTAGTAATTATTTTCCGCAACGTCATCACTGCTTGGTGACATAACCGTTAGCAACCAACTGTTTAAAGCTGGGCACGTCTTGCAGCTACCTACCCACTTAGTAATCAGCAGCGGCGACGAAATCATTATACAGCAACGTTGTTGACGCTTACATTGGCGGGCAGGTTGGTCGTTTGTCTATCTGCCTATCGGTTGGTTGCCGAGCGGAATAAACGCTACTGGCTCTCGTTTATGCGTGTTTCATATTTTCATCTTCCGTAATTTCAGGCTTCAGCAATACGAGCGGAGGTCGGAGCACCTTGTTGTACAAACCACTTCTCGATGACGACTTTGGCTCGTTACTCTGTTGGGCCCAGAATTCGGTCGGAGCTCAACGCGAGCCCTGTGTCTTCTCGCTTATTACTGCCGGTAAGTGTATACGCTTCGGGAGGCTGGTAACCACTAAACCAGCAACTCTGTCCTCATTGTAATCCAGTGTATCTGCGGCCTTGGCCTTTTCTTTTTGTTTTGAAATGCTTGCCATTCTGTATAAATGTGCGTTGCGTCTTCAGTGGCGGCATTCAGGTAGACCTTGTGCATCTGCAGACATCACGTATATCTTTTTGTAGTATATCTTTCACACTGAATCATAGCACGCCTTTCGGTTAACGCTGTTCATCGCTTGTATGTTGCTTTAACATGGTGCGCTCGCCATTGTTGTAGGTGACTTGCGCGCGTCGAAGTGACAATAATGCTGAGCTATACTTACCTTTTACGGATGTTCTTACCTTAGGCCGTTGACACCTAGTTACGCTAGGAGAGTCTGTATTTTTTTGTTGACTGCGACAATTTGTACAACATCTGTCGTTGCTTTGCTGTTCTTCCTTCTTGCATTATGGTCCCTATATGGGAACGGCTGTGGGACAAACGTCCAAATCTCTATATCGGTATTCTCAGAATCCCTATGCACTACAAGTGTTAATTGAGCGGCATATTGTATTCACAGGCTAGTTGTCTATTGTCCAAACTGATGAAGAGATATGCACGGGTTTTAAAAGCTTCTCTAAATACTACGGGTCAGCTATTTGAAGCTGTCTGTCTATTTGTACTTAATTCGTGTTCCTTTATTTTAGGCATTGATATGGTTTAAAAACGTTGTGTCACTCAATTTATTATGACAATGATGCTTGAGCTAGATATCTTTTACTAACATTGCGTCACTAACTTGATACCGCTTTTCTGTACAAGGTCCTCCGGATGCGGTTCACAATTGCAGTCAGATAAATACCACAGAAGATGGCATGACGATAGAGTGCGCGCCGGGTCCCTGGGATGGAGGACTTTCCAACCCGCTGTTCACAGCCGAAGTCTACGAGACCGTGGAGGGGAGCAGTAGTACAAAACTGCCTCCTGTCGTTAACATCTCAACTTTAGGTAAATCCGACAACCGTTAAGCGCTGCAAAATCGCCTGTACATCATCCCGCTTTTCGTCACATTTATTGAGCTAATAAAAATAGAGTGTACTATCTTAATAAACGCATCGATGGATTTTTAGGCGTGCCAGTATTTGTGATTCGCTCCGTTGCAAATGGCCAAAGTTTTCGCGTTGTCATTTACGCCAGTAATGCCAAAGGTTCCAGTCCACCGTTCGTGCTAATGGCGCAGACGCCACGGCCGGCTGAGAGGTATACCGGTACGTATCTTTAAAGTGTATTAGATTTATTAACCAATGAAGTCGAGTCTACCTTAGTACGAAAGTTATTAGCATCACGATTGTCTATAATTATATTTTTATTATATTACTTTAATATTGCAAATTCTTGAAATTTATTATGAAAGTGCACAAAGCAGTATACGTAATTGACCTGAGGTCAATAAGGTAAATTATTTTTGAAGACTCATGGTGGTCGCAGGGTCGCGTCAACCATTCCAATAGACATGTCATGCAGGCCGAGTACCTAGTCTTTAGTATGACCACGGCCAATTTGATGAGCCACTTTAATAAATCCGCTTCAACCTTCAGGCTTCAACGATACCGTGGGAACAGGCTTTTTTTAATCCGTGAGCTAAAATCGTCCAATAGCAACTTGAACATTGTTTTTTTTTTGATAAAATGGATGGATTAGCTTGTTTATGGTTGTTTTAACAGTTCTAATAGTAACTAACGCTATGCTGAACGCTTGCTACGGCCTGGCGTGACTGGTCATTCACAGCGGACGTCTCTGCGTTGATGGCGTTCCGACCAGTGGTGGGCATTGCCCTGGGGGTCGCCGCGGCGCTGCTGATTGCCACAGGCATACTTGTCACCGTTTATCGATGTCGGCTACCCCAGCAGCACGGAAACGACAAACACAACCTATCACACGGCTCGTTAGCTGATAAAGGTATTTAGTTTTCACATAATTAGCGTTTCACGTAAGAGACCTGTAGCCATATACAGATACGTGTGTACTGCTTAGCAGCTAAGCGAAGCGGTGAAGGTTTATTAAGATTATATGCAACTGCGCCAAAGTAGATTGTCTGTCGTGAAGAACTAAGCCAATCATTAGAAAACGCAGCATGATAGACTAGCACTTAAGCAGAAAAATATCGAGAGCAGAATACATCATGGCGTGCTTTACTATTATTTATAGATTAGCTCAGCACTGCAATTCGTAAACCTGATAGTGGGCGGATTAACTAAAATTAATAGCTTTTTTAGGTAGGCACCGCGACCCACAGAAACCAAACAAGCTATTTACAAAAAAATTGTCCTGCTAGCTATACCTAGCCAAACGCTATACGCTAAATAAAAGAGAGTTTCGACATATTTTGGGAGTAATTCTCAGAAACATTCCATACGATCAAGCTCGTCTGTACTAAAATTCATCGACCTTCCAAAACAAAGCCTAACTTGTCGTTGCACTTTACAAAATACGTTTGCTGCTTGACCCGTACATAATTTACTACGGACCTAGGGTACGCGTTACGAGACAATCAGTAGTGCCGGGGTCGTCTTTTGTTTCTGGTAAGCCTAAATGGGAACGTCACTCCTAAATTGTATTGTTCCAGCAAACATAACAAGCACACACTCTTCTCGACCAATAGGCCAGGAAGTTTAATGTAACAGCTTAGACTTAAATAGTAAGAGATTAATTAATGATTTCGTCACATAATATACATTTTGCCTTTAGTTCTTACGAACGACCGAAGAGAACCTACACAAGCTAACAGTGAATCGTAACGGAACTGTAAATTAAGTATACAACAGTAGGTTGTCATAGTGAGAGGTTAGCTAAGTAGCCAAAGTCTTATGTTAATGGACGCTAGGTAAATGTATTGCATTCTTTAGATTCTACAGGTGGGTACGGTGAGACAGATATCCCGTTGGGGTCCCCTGAAAAGCCGTTGACCCTAGTCAACGGTGGGCCAGCGAGTTCGAGAATGGAGGACGAGCTTGAAAAAGCCAGTCCAGATGTCATTCCTATGAGCGGGCCTTTGGCGCCGGGAGCGAGTCTGGCCGTGACCCTGGGGGCAGCACGTTCAAGCCAAAGCCAGTCCCGCCAAGGAGGTAACAATTGCTGTACGTAGACGCCGCTTTATGCTTTCTGCTTACTTAGGCCTATTCGCTACTCGCAGCAATACTGCAACGGACACTCCGGCCCTTAATCTTGTTCACTCATCATCTTTCTGTCGAGGCCCTTTTTCTTACCTGCATACTGGCGAACGCACGTCTAGTCTGTTCCTTTCAACGCCCTCCATAACGCCTGAACACTCGGCGACATTCAAGCAACACCGCGCGCACAAATACTTCCTGTAGTAGTTGTAGGATACGGTAGCGAAAACAGCATATTCTCGTAGAGCGTTAGCTGTTAGTGAGCACGCACGGATGCGACGGAGCTGTTGCGCTCCGCTTGGCTTCTTGCTGTACATAGCTGGAACGATTCGAAATAACATCAACTTAAGCTGGAGCAACTTCTTCACGCATTGCTATTATTTACAAGGGAAGCGGCGAGCAACTAGTCAGAGCTGCTTTCTCCTGTCAATGCTGATGCCCTGGAGCCAGGTTAGTGGCCGTTGAATGTGGAAGGCTTCCAGGACCTACGAGCGGTGAGGCGGCTCGCTCGCCTCTTGCTTCCAGCTCTCGTTCCGCTTCGTAAAATATGATGATGTCGTTCATGTTCCTAATGTAAAGACACACCCCATACATGTACATGTTTAGTTTCTGCGCTGCACTCGACCGTAACCTGTAGCCTTGGTAAGCCCCCTCGTCGATCCCAAACCAGATAGTATTATCGAACGGAAGTCAAGCACCGTCCCTAGGTCACTTGATGAGAAAAAGCAGGAGCAAGTGAAAGATTGCAATGCAGTGCGCAGTGTATACGTGGGTTGCTTTTGGAGTATTTACATTAGTTTAGGGCGATAAAGAAGAGGCAGAAAAGAGAAAAAGGAGACTTTTTATCTTGAACTGCACAGATATTAGGGAAGACAGGAGCTATCTAGCTTTATCTTTTCTATGTACTAATAATGCAGCTACTGCCACTGCTAAGGCGTACCATGTGTTTGCCTTTTGGCAGCAACAGTTTTTAAAGACGGCTCTAGAAGGCAAGTGAATAGTCTAGCGGTAAGCGTCGCCTTTAGGATCCGAGTAAGGTCGCAGCAGCAGTTGACGTTGGTCATTTCAGACTTTGTAGACCTGGAGAGCAGCTCAGCAGTCCCCGTTGATTCTCCATATCAGCATCTCAATGTGATCGGGGGACTTTCGGATGGAATTAAGGTTCCTGACCCCATCTGCCGGTCCACGCCGCCTCTTGGACCAGCCAGGCCATCTTCCGTCAAGGTGAGAGCTATATAATCGTTAACGAAGGAAACATAACTGTGTCAGTCAGTTTCAGAGGTTTACAGGTGCCTGCTGATTTAAGGAAACAATAAATGTAAGAATGTCATTGCTGCGAACGGCCTGAAAGTTCGAAAATAACTCAGAGCAGGAACAGCAGATTTATTATCACGGATTCATGTTAGATACATTGAAACAGGCTCAGCCCATTTTGATGTATTTTTAAAATAATGCTTTAAAATAGACCTGAAATAGTGTAGGATAATAATATTATATATCTTTTTTGAAGTCGTACACCTCTTATTGTGCTAAAAATGAAAATAGGAAAGCTACCCTTTGACAACAACGTAATTATGCATCAAGCATAACGACGGTATTACTGCTAATCATACATAACCTTTAATTTTTTCGTTTTCACTTTATAATTTTAGTCGTTAGAAAGAGTAGTGAGCGGTGCGTCGGTAATGCCATTAGCTTTGGCCGCTGCCGGTGAACCTGGCTTTTCGGAGCTCGTCCTTGCGACGAATGTGATGTTACCATCGTGCGGTGATATGTCAACGTTAATAAGGCAAAGGCCGGGCGCCACCGGGTCCGGTGGCACACTCCGAAGGGCCAACAACGGCATCGGGGGAGTACCGACCGAATACGCGCGTATCGACTTTCATCGCTCACTGCGGCCTGCACCAGGAGGTCACTTATTAGCTGCCGAAGATCATTCAGCCTACCCGATTGTTGGCGACATCGAACCTAGTCTAGCGCTTGAAACAGCTGTAACGACAGCCAGTTCGGGTATAGAATCGACGGTGTGATAAAAACTAGTCAACCTGCAAAGGATTTCACGTTTCGTCGATCACAACAACTCCCTGCCAATTACATTATGCGAGTATGGAGCGAAAGGATTAGGACGACCTCTTATCGCTACTGCACGCCGCCGTGCGACGACTAGCGACCGACTGCGCTGAAACCACACCGACCAACTGATTGACCGGTTAGGTAGCGATCACCGTCATAACGTGAACTTCAGTCAGTCCAGCTATTTCCTCAGGAGCTTTGCTTGCTACAGAGACACCCGTGGTACGAAAAGCTTCTTTCGTGTTAGAGAAAGAAAGCCGGCAGCCATCGTCGTAATAAATAAATAAAAGTCCCGTTAGTCGCCATGATATAGAAACAGGACAAAGTGGTGTTCTCACAGCATACAGGAAAAACCGCGAGTGAGAGTTGGATGAGATCTAGAACTGGCAATCGCCGGGTAACCCAGAACGCAATGTATATATTTCAATTTCATTGTGTACATGTTTAATAATATTGTCTGTTAAAAGCGTTAAAACATCTCTGAAGTCGAGACGAACGACTTTTTCCACTCCCTGTATGATATCATCTGTAAATAAGAACATAGTTTCTGTCTGAACCTCTGATGGGGGAACCGGAAGCTGTGCCGGCCGGACGGGAAATATAGAAACGCCCGGGGAAAAATGGGATAGTAGAGCAAACCACTTTATTAACTAATTTAACAAGGGAAGATAATAAGGTTTTGGGCATGATAGAAGAATGATGTGTGAATGGAAGGTAAGCGACATTCATCGAATGAATAAAACATTTATATAATATAAAAATACATTGAGTGTCTTAACATATATACAAGTAAGTAGATGGCTCAAAATGCTAACTTTACGTAACATATCTTAGGTTAACTCTAATGAACTTAAACTGGTATTCCTTGCCTTAATAGGTCCTTCTTCGGGTTGAATCTTAACCCAATGGATGAAAGTGTCGTGATTTAGAGATTCCAAAACTTTAATAGGCCATATGCATACTAAGTACAACCTTCTGCAATAAGAATCGAATGAACAGTTAATTAAACGTTTCACAATTAAATATATAATTGTGTTGTAATAATAGGTTTATTTCGAGGACATTTTTTGTTTTATGTAAATGATAATACCCTTTTCGAGTATTGTGAGATTTTTAAAGTTTTCAACGATTGCCTGTTATGGGGTCCAAACGCATGATGCAGTCGACGCTGAAACAACCAGGTTTGTTAGAGAAATTTAAAGCCCAGAGTTGGCCAACTCTCTTCATTATCTCAGTCAGATCAATAGATATAACGTACCAGGGGACTAGATTCGCAGCTTAACTTTGCGCTTCTATATAAGCTAACACTAAATTAAAATTACTTCAGGTTACCCGAATACATACTAGTTAGAGATTTAACTTAGCACTTTTCAAATAACTTGGCATGAGAAAAGTACACGCATAAATATATTTGTTTAGATAGTTCGGCTATTGGGGCATGGCCGATAGCATATTTCTAGCATAGATGCGAAACATGTAACATTGCTTGTAAATTGATAGAGAGTTCTCTTTCTTAGGTATAGTTTCCATTATAAAACCAAATGCAATTTTCGCCCTCCGACGAAAGATGAGCACTAGATAATTTCAAGCAAAATGCTTTACCTAATCCAACACTACATAGATTTACATGATATACAAACTTCCTGCCATGTTCAAGGCTGAAGCGAAAACATTCTGCCAATCAGAGACACGACAGACCCCAGTATGAAGACAGATGACCGTTTGCAGCACTAACGGCTCGATTCAGCTTGCTTCAAACTATACGTTTCCGACAGATACGTTGACGGAATAGCGAAGGTCTCAGTCTCAAGGTCAGCATCTTGGGGACTGATAAGATTTTACAGCTGATAGCAAAAGTAAGCATTTTAAATGTAGGAAAACTGAATAATTGAAAGAAATGTGTTTTTTTTTTTTGACATTACAGTGGTCGCTAACCTTATTGTCTCTAACGTTCTGAACAAAAAGAAACATTGAAAACGCGTACGATACATAAATTATTTAGATTACATTTTAAATCATAGATTTTAAATTAATAGTTAACAAATACACTTGTACACTGAAGTAACTGAGAGCGTAAATTGATTGGGGGGAATCATAGAGAAAGAGTTATTTACTTGGCACATCTGTTCTCACCATTTAAATGATTGGAGCGCTGAAAATTTCGCTGCGTATAAGATCGCTCACGAAGACTTGGCTTTTCAATTGAGCTATAAGGGCGTCAGCGAACAATCTGAGTGTGCTTTAGTAGTTCTTATGATAGCATGTAAAACTATCCGGGTCTCAAACAGATCTGCTGTTAACTCAGCCCTACTGCGCGGTGTCGACGTAAACCAGTTTATCTGATACGAACGTGTGAGCATACGGTTTTGATTTAAGTATGAATTCACATATTGACAGCAGGCCCGAAAATTTCGGGCCCGGCAAGGTTGACGACAGCAGGCAATGCCTATTAACGTATCGCTATCGAACGAAACAAAGCATGAACACAAGCGTCGATGATGACCAACTCATCCCTCAAACATATATTCCAAAGTCGTCTATTTGTGTCACCTAAAAAAAATCACTAGATATCCTAAATATTGACTAATACTGCATAAAGAAACGAACTTTTCAAAAGTCTCGTTAATGTGTAAGTACGGCAATTTCTAATGCTAACAACGCGCAACTTCGTTGCAGTGCTTGGAGTAGATAGAGGGAAATGAAGCCACAACTGAGGGGTGGCTTCAGTTCGACATTGTTAATATTTAAGTCCGTGCGATTTCGAATGCTGCTGTGTTTTGAAAAGAATGATGGATGGCGTGGCGTAGACTACAATCAGTCCCTTTAATGAGCTATTAATAGTGAGGTTATGCAAATTACAGGTATCTGGTTCCTGAAGAGCTCCTAGGGCGGAAAGTGGAAGTACACCTACAGATATTATTATACAGTTTAAGAGTTATTCAAGTTTTTCAGTTGCCTAAGTAATCCTAATAAGAAGTAATAACGCATTGATTGTTCTCTTGGATTGAACGATTGAAAATTTCTAGTTCGGTTCTCGTATGAGTAAAATCGCTAGAGCGAACCTGGAAACTTGTCCGCAGGTCGAAATACTTTACTTTAATTATGTCGGTGTGCAGACCAAGCAGGATTGATTTGTCGGTAGTTATTTTTCATGGACTGTACTTAAAGTTATGATAACTAATAATAAGTAGAGCTGTTCCAGTATAATTCGTAGCTAAACTAATCGCAGGATCAATTGAGTCAACTTCGCGCGGACCAGAAGTCTTCATTGAAGTAACAGTCGGAAATGGAAATCAACAACAATAAAGATTTATGTATTTCCTTTCTGTCAAGCCCGGGTGAAATGCTTTACGCGTGTGACAAAATGGACCAAGAGCTAATAGCGTTTTGAGAGTAGTTTATTAACGCATTAACTTAAATAACTTACGGATACTCGAGGTCGAGGGGTTACCTTGCAATGAGTAGAAATGCAGTTACGAAAGTTTCTATAATCAGCAGAGAAAATAAAATTTCCCCAATTCATAGATACGCACACACATTAAAAGGAATCCGAACCTACTTATAAGTGTCCAATCTACGTTAACGTATTGTAAAAACTCTGAATGGCTATTACTATCAAATTGCGCCATAATAAGATAAGCCATACGTGCGAGGTTTAAAGTAAAATGCTTTTAATAACAAGACTTATGGTAAATTTCCGCTCGGTCCAAATATGAGACGAAGAAGATTCGTTGAATTTTGTCTGTTTAGTATTTTGCGAAAAGTTACTTCGGTTTCCCATTTACGTCACTTAATTGAGAAACGCGTTTGCAACTTGATGGTTGATTCGAAGCTTCATTGAATAGAACAAGATGGTGCGACACTAACGTCATTAAACGTTTCGAGCTTTGTCTACGGTGCCGCCGCCGATACAGACGGCTAGTTCCCATTAGGGAACAAAATATATGCACGCCCGATTTCCAATTTAGAGCGCCTCTGTGCCTCTCCGCTTAGTAAGCAAGCGTGCTCACCGCCACGCACTATCGCGGAACCGCATAACTTACTGGTTATTTAAAGGAACGCCACACAATACAAGTATGTTATTTTGGCATTGGTTTAAGATTCTATTCATCACTGAAATAGGTGAAAGACCGCAGTGTACGTTATCTAAGACACGCTAAAGCTTCCTGGGACTGAACCCAAATTATAATCTCGCGACGAGATGCATTAAAGCTCGCTACCAATATGATGCGTACGTCCATTTAGCTTCGTCACAGTTTTAGATCGTTGAAAAGCAAGCTTTTTCCAAGATCGTTGAAACCAAACACTAGCACCCTGCTAGGCGAATCCGAACGTACGATATTCAACTTTGTAATGGGCCGTGTAATGGCTATCCGGATACATAGACTTAACAATGAGGTTGACATCGGTTTCTTCTGCACACGCTCAGCAGGTGAAGTTTTTTTTAAAAGTCGTTACTCAATTGGCTATCTAACTTTTATCAGTCATATAACTGGAGGAAATAATTAGCTGTTAACTGTAGGGATATTTACAAGAAAAAAAAGGACGCTTCCCACAGAAACCTACAGGTCTCGACTTTATAAAATGATACTGTAAGTGGCGTTCACTCGCTTTATTACGCTTTGAAGAGCATACAATAAACGGTTTTCAAAAGGAAAAATATTTACGTTTCTGTATTAAGGTGTTACCAAAACAAGTAACTAATACTCGGCTTACATATGTAAGGGAAACACGTGTTTTTACAACCTGCCGTCGAAAAATAAACTGCTGTATATACCGCACGGATATGTCGTGTTCTTCGCGATTGAGGGCAATAACCATTATGAGCGGTCCAGGAGAGTAACGGGGCAACGAGTGACGCGGCGGCAAAAAGGTGCGTCTTTAGCCATTCGACCATACAATGTGTAATGTATAATCGGCTCGACGCAACGCAGCTTAATCGCTCGCTAGTTTAGCCGAACCCAGTTAGCGATCTCTTAACCCTTCATTCAGTGTAACCCGCAAAATCATAGAAGACGCTCCATTCTGCCGTCCCGGCAACAGCAGAACAACGGTCGCAGAGGGTAGCCATGATGGTGAAGAAGTGCAATATCGCTGCCATTCATCCGCCTTAACGTCGTTTAGTTATGCGGCAATCGCATGGTCGGTATATACCGTAGCAGCAGAAGCGGTAGGCCCGCAACGGTGAAAGGCTGAAGTTTCAAGGACTCCATGGCTCCCCAGGGGGAGCTTCAGTCAGGGTGAGTCAGGTGAGGCGAACCATCGCATACCACATTTTACATAGGCGCTGCCACTTGGCTGCTCGGTGACACAAGCGGCGGAAGCCGTCAGGCCAGGCGTGAGGCCTTCGTTCATTCATGTGCGGTTCCTGCGGTCCTGACCCCGTTGGCAACGGGATGAAGGTTTCAACCACAGCAATAGCCAATGTATTCAAGGGTGCAACGACGGCGAGAATGGCGACAATAAAAATAAATAAAAAAGGAATTTCCCTTCCCATGAACGCCGCCGCTGAGTACGTTGGCTGATATTGCTGCGATCGTAAAGCGTTGCATATGGTGTTGTATTATACGAATAAATGATATAGTGTATTGTGGATACGGTAGCCTAGTAGTAAACCGGAAGGTCTACTACATGTTACATTTGTCTCGTCGCCTGCCACGATATGCGATATAAATTTAAATGGACGACCTTCCAAACTCACAACGAGCAAACAAAAATGAGATATCCTATCAGATCTTATTAGGATGTACTATGAGAACTGCTATACTATCTAACGGCAGTTTTCTCCACGAGGGGTATCTGGGGGTGGGGGTGGTAGGTTCTACTCAATTAGTATTGCCGTGTCTTAAGTAAGGACGTGAGTTGCATGCATTAACCTAATAAGGATTAGGTGTTAGTTAAGCATAAGGAAAATTCGTCATCGTCTAACCGATGTGGCTTTTGAGATCGTCGTATCATATAATGATTTAAGTTGAAATGTATTCCATTATTAGAACAATTATCGTTTACTGATATGATAATTTGAATAACTCCTCGAGCTAGATTTAGAGCGGCTAAGCCTACTGTTACAACATCCTGACCAATTAATGGACATAATTAACACTGGCACACAGAGAATCGACCTGGCCTTTTTTCCTATTGTATTATAGGAGTTACTAGTACATTAATCATTGAATATATCACATTGTCTATAATTATCTGTCTCGATTGTCGAGTCCGACCGTACCCTAACGTTTTACGAAATGCAGGTTATTCGGGCAACCGATGAGGGCAAATGTCATACTTCTATGCAAATAAGGATTAGGTCATGGTTCGTGTAGGGTTTCTATAGAAAAAACGGTCTTACTTGACACAATATTTGCGACAACCGTATTGAAGAATATTCGGATAAAAATGGCCATGAACCTATTTTATTTTTCATTAACGATGCACGTTTCCAATTCAATTTAGTTGAGCGAGAACTTATCGGGAAGCTTCAATGCTTCGGGAATGAAGTTGCGTCGCGAAATGTCACAGCAATCGATTTCCTGTCGAGTTATAAATGGTGCTTTTTGGGTTTGTGTGCATTCAAGGCTGCTGTCAAAAGCATCAATAAAGGATGCTCTTCCCACGAGTAGATGGGTACGTAGGTAGGTCTTTAATGATCTATGTGTTTAGCAACGACCGGTAAGGAAGCTATTCAATTGGTCAGCGGCATTGTTTACGTCATATTGCGCATAAATTCGAATTTAAGTCGATATCCTAGATTTTTCCAGGCTTCATATGGACGATAGCAAGGGACACGAGGTAGTGGCATTTGACTGCCCGATCCTCGAAACAACCGATATGGTTTATTATATCCGATATGGATGTACCCATATGGACACATGGTATAAGCACAGAAGTGGTAGAAGCACAGAATGGCTGACGCCATGATTGATGACCCAAAACAGGATATAACAGAGTACGCGTCGTAATCATCGAAGTCATGAATCATACGCTTTTTGCCTGTAGTTAGAGCTAGAATTGCACGGGTGGCAACTTCAGGTAGCTTACCTAAAAGCAAACACGATCCACGAACAAATAACAAAATTAACGTTTATTCGCAAAATAAACTTGAGTATCAATTGAATACAGCTGCAAATAGATGTCATAATTAATCGTTCAAATGTTCTGTGGTAGGCAGATTCGGGTAAGATAACATGAGGGCAAGCTGGTTACGGTGTGTGTGCATGGATGCCCTCCTATCCCCTATCCCAGCAACAGCAACAACTGCTGTTATATCGTGAACCATGCCTGTAGCGGTATTATATAAATTATTTTCTCATTGAGAAAAAACGTGCGATCCTAACAAAATAATAGTAGTAATATTTAGTCGACGAGGTTTACGTATATAGTTTTAACAATAGTTGCACGTCCAGCAGTTGTGAAATAACAACACGCGACCAGAATAAAAGCAGACGATGTATTTAAACATTTTCAAACTTAAAAGAACTTATGAGCAGGATTCGAGCAACTTTTAATGTGAGATTACCTGATCGTTGCGCACCTTCGTACCAAGCAAAAGATTATATACTCTGGCACAATGCTTCACGTGTGATATCGTATTCTTCCGTAGCGCACCGATGATAAAGGTCTCTTCGGTGTGGGAAACCATTATTTCCTATTGCGCGAAAAAAATTCTGAAAATACCAGCTTTACATAAAGTGGCGCTGCAAAGCATTTTTCGAATTTAATCTTAAAAAGTGCTTCCTCAAGTTATCTCAGGAGATGCCTTTCTAATCCACTACTTGTGCCACAATCGTAATATGACGTCTTGCGAAAAAATGTCTTCGGGAAGACGTCGATGGGTCTTATGAACGTATCACACGGCCGAAGTCGAAGCAGACATTAGACACTAGCCTTTTCAATATCAAGAACGCTTCAACAAAGGTGAGTCCGCTGTGACGGAGAAATATCATTCGAGTATTTCGTTATATCTATACGGCTTTATGAGTAGTTTTCCATGTTGAGAATATGGGTCTGCTGTTGACAATATAAGTATTACAGGACAAACTAAAGCTAGTATTAGCTATAGTATATAAAAATCCATAAGTCTCGAATGTCCCTGCTGCACAATCATGTCGAGTTATTCTAATGTTCGTCTTGCAATCGCGTAGTTTATACTTTTGGCTCGAAGATGAGAGTTTATTTAAAAATCTATTGCCTAATGATGTATATATATATACTTCGCGCATCAGCTCTGTCCTACTGTATACGGTTTAGGAATTCATTGTTGAAAATCTCGTTCTGAATCGAGAGGATCAGCGCCCCGCGTTGTTCGTAAGCCATACACACGGCTGTGTCCTCGATTTCCTTCGTGTCATTGTCAGTGCTGCCGTTGGAGCTGGCAATAGCGTGATAAATACTTCCAGACCAAGTCATGAGTTCACTTGGGACGTCCAAACGCATTGCTTTTCGCTTTCATGTTAGCCCCCACCCCGATCCCCCGCTTTCTGAACTCTGTCCCATTTCACGGTTTAATTTCGCTCTCGAGATTCACCAGAATAATCTTTTCCCGAGTTAATTTCCACACAGTGAATTTGCTCTTGTTTTGCAAGTGCAGATATGTCAATCGAATAAAAGCCGAAACGCTTCCCAGTTCGTCCTGGACAGCAAGTCAATGAAACTATTTTAACAGCGGTGACAAATGCTGTTTTTAAAAAAATCGGACAATTGAGTGTAGACACAAGCGATGGACCGTAGTTGCCAGGGCATATCGAAGAACGATCGTCTTTGAAAGAAAAGTATTACATTAATATCTTTTAATATCTAGTACTGCTGTAGTAAACCGTTCTGCTTTATTTATTATTATTATACATTTATTAGACGATACGACCTTGACAAACAGTCTAGTTCGTATATCGTACTACTCGCGGCCACTTTACCATCGGACAAATGCAACTCGAGGTTTATGAATCCTTGAACGGGAAAATTAGAAATAAACAAGCAATAATGGGGCTAAAAACGCCTGGTTTCCATTCTCGAATGCATGCGCATTTACCAATTGAGTTGCTAACGATGTCGTTATTTGTTCCAATTATGTCAAATCATCAGGTTGTCCTCTGCCAACAGCACTAATGTGCAACACATCATTGGCAAGGATAAATAAGTTTATCGATCCATCATAACTTCTGACCCAGTTCTGTTTCAGCTTACTGACCCCAAGTGTGTACGTGTTTGTTTAGCCTGAACCATTGGATTGCGGGGCCTTTGACCTGTTAGTCAAACTGAGTGGTCTATATAATATATTGGCCTACATAATTATTATGAACCCAAACGTGTTGACGCGTAACGTAAACGGTAACAAAATTAGCAGTATTTTTCTAGCTGCATAAACAACCGAGCATAATAAACGCTATCCACACTTAAAATTCCCTTGTACAGTATTGCTCAATTACAACATAAACTAGAACTATAGAAGCGGTGCTTTTTGTGATAAACAGCTGTCTAAAAGTTGAGTTTTTTTTTTAAATACCCGTTATTAAACGCCGTTTGTTTTCCTTGACAAGAAATTGGCAGTCGCACATAAGTATAACATGAGAATTTGCGTTAATTACATATATAAAATTCGAGGTATCTCAAAGGATAATTTATTAAGGTATTAACAATGTTTGTTTTTTGGTCTAATTTGATCTACCGTCCTTAATCATTTAAGTTCATCTGTTTTCTAAATTGGCTTTATCCGTACGTCTTTTTTTGCGTTTAACGGACGGTCTGAAATCAGCAAACGCAGGGCGAAGCGAAACAAACCTGATCGAAATCACGTAAGTATATCTCACAGTATACTTGAGCATATGAAGCATCAAAGGGGAGAACCCCTTAGATTTACGTTACCGTTGTGTGTATCGAGCTCAGGCGTTAAAAACCTAAGAAAGTGCAGTTCTGGCCTACACGCAGCATTTAAGCTAGAAGCTAGGACACAGTAGGCTCATTGTAGCGGGACTTCTGTAGGGGAGGTCCACTCGACGAGCTAATTGCGCTGAACCGTTCGGATGAAGAGTGCGACATACTTTTTCTATTACTGCTCTTTCTAGTAAGCCTACCACTATTGCAAGTACTATCACCACTATTCAGCAGGCGTCATAGTCCACTCGGAGGACTGTGTGTGTACGCGACCTGGGCTAGGAGTCTTTGTAAGGCTCTAAGTTATGCTGCCGTTGTCTGCAAAGAGACAGCTAACTATTGGCTGCCTAATGACAAATATTGCCTACGGAGAAACTAGATCTCAATATACCCACTGGGGTTGTGTTTCATCGAAAGCTTAAGGATTCATATGAAACACAACTGTATATATCGAACCAAAAAGGAAGCACTCAGGAGCTGAAGCAAGACAGCCTCCTGAAGAGTGCCGGGCTAGAGGGTACCTGGGCTCTGAAGAGGTGAGCGAGCAGCGAAGCATAACGAGTCGGACGGTGCGGGTATAGGAGAAGCGTGACAATAGGGGTTGTTGGCCGGCATGGTCGGTCGAAAAGTGTTGACTTTATTGCTGCGATATACTATTAATACATACATCTTATATGAGGCTTCACCAATTTGTCGTCGACTACCGTATCGCGCGGTATTAAGAGTGGCACTGGGGCATATTATAATGCGTATTATATTCGTATGTGGCATTCTGCAAAGTGTGGCACTTATAATGACTTCGTATTATTTCATGAGTTTTATCAAACACTAAAGAAAAGTCAGATTCTGAGTAATCCCGTTGACGTGTGGTAATCGATGGTTCATCGACTTCAGGTAGGCAGTACACTGATCGTTCCTATAGCTGGTCCTGAATTACGTTCAATCATGCGTTCGATTACAAATTCACCTCTGTGTTATTTTGCCTTCAGCTTTGCCACACGGGTCATTCTGAAAATAACTTGAAATAAAGTAATACTTTTTTATTTCGAAGTTAATGTTGCCTATCATATTATATTCGCTACATTTTTTTTTCGTTTTAGCAAAAAAAAAATCACGTTACATTCTTTTTATGGACTACAAACGTTGAAATATGTGATGATGACCATTGCCATCCCTTACCATGACCTGCCATAAACCATTGGAATGAGTTAGAAAAGTGAAGTCCAAATCTGGTTTGTTTCTAGGTTAATTATTAACGTATAAAATTAATTACTCCTTGACCAAACAAAGCGATAACGGCGCTACCCGGCTGCCACGTGAAACGTCTCAAAATTGGACGAGCTAAGCTGTAAGGTACGAAAAAATAATGGTGAGGCAGGTGAAAGCGGCCCAACAGGGGTTCTAGATAAATATACTTTAACCAAATTTAAGATTATACCTATATGATTTATCGCCTTTATGGTAAATCGTCAAATAGGACCACGGCATCAATATGCATAGGATGTACTGAACCGTGCGTAATTAGAACTAGACTTTTTATTTACATATGCTTAATAATTGAATTGTAAAATAATCTACATAAAGCGTGAAACTTTACCCTTCCATTGCACGTATTCAAAAGTACTGCCATTCTGATCAATGAACTACTAGTAACTGTGGACAAATGATTCACAAACGAATGCTTGCTTAGTCGCGGCCTTTCAATCTTCCAGTATTATCGTTTTTTTGGCGTAAATTTTGTCTCTAGGCCAATTCCACACGAAAAGCATCAAGTCCAGTAAATAGCCAGGGACCTCTCATAATAATATGCTCCTACGGCACGATGGCAGTAAGGAAACGCTCGGTCCTCTTGAAAATTTCAACGATTTTTTCCCGAGCTCCTGATAAAACAGTTCTTCAGCGAACTCAAATGACTAGCATCAGTAAATACATTTCTTTGAACACTTTGTATATATATATATATATATATATATGAAGAACAGTCAGACGACGTATTTATTCTATTATAATGAGTTATAGCTTTGTGTAACGGAGGTATTTTTCTTCGACCGGTAGCGAGTCGTGTCATTTGAATCATGGCCTAAATGTCTCAAGGGCCATAAATGAAAGCTTCAGGATGAATCTAACCGTTGGTCCATTTAGTTAATGTCCTATCGTCGTACCTTCTTGGCAATATTCTGTGAACTTTAAACTGTCGGAAGTACTCTTACGTAAACGAAGCTAACAATGTCAGTGTAGTTTGAACAGTCAAACATGAATCAATATTCGTCGGATCCCTTTAATGCATTGCTAGATACAATCAGCTATATTTTAGATACAGATTTGGTTTTTATTCTGTTAGAAGGTCGCTGGCGACTGTTGTTGCGTACACAAAAAGGAACAGGAGAGCCTTTCAAGATGGCCATAGTTTGGTTATTGAGAAACGTAAGCACCACAAGACGCTATTTTGAGACGACCAAATAAATTGTACCCTTCAAAGGATCCTCAACAGAGGCAAAGCGGGGTAATACCTGTGTTACTCTTAGACCTGACGGAAGTGACTGCTAGTTAAGAAAGAGCCTATGCTGCACTGCCGATGACCCTCAACTCACTTTCGTTCGGACTCTGCCGAGGGCATGACCTCATTTAGAACGCAGAGCTTGTCCCTACTCCACCATCGTTTTATAAAATTGCTACCGTTGGCTTCACTCAGAGTGACCCAGCCATAATATCTGCATAATAGTGGACAGCTGAAAAATTGCTGAACCTCGCCCGTTGTGGCATGAAATATACAGTGGTTAGATAACCGCTAACTGTTGAACCTCAAATAGGGTCATATTGTAAACATGAGAAATGCACAAAAATAATGCCGAAAATATTACAGTAGCAATATGAAAGGGAATCTATTCAATAAGAATTAACAAAAAAAAAACAAGCTACAAAATAGAAGATAAAGATATTTAAAATAAAGAAACTATGCAAACCTAATCGGTATATTGAGGCTGTCCAAAACGATGTTCAACAGTGTCGTCCGACATAAAACTTGAAAAAATTAGGTATATTAAACTTAGTTTAGAGTTCCAAATACTCAGTAACTTTTATGTCTGATTTCGACAAAATGTGCTTGTGGTTTATTTAGGACCCATTTACTAAATAGACCATCAATGTGTACAGCAAAAAATACATGATTACATTCATTGGATTTGGACGAATGAAAAACCTTGATTTTTATTCAATGTAGAAACAATTATGAACGCCTAGTATTAAATAATTCGGTTACATACATTTAAAGATTAATCGAAATGCAGAAAGTTTGTATAACAGTGTTTCTATTGGATATGTGTACAATTCATTTAAAATCGATTTGCTAGCGGAAATCAATATATGTTTCTCTGTACCCGTAAGCATTTCCGCGTTGGTTATTCATAAGAACTATATTTTTGTTCTACATAACAAATTTCTATTTGTACGACCCCTGCAGCGGTGACCAGAACCGGGTAGCTTTTTTCCGTTATTGCCTAGGCCAGGGTGCATTCGGCCTTCTATTCTTCTTTCTTTAGTATCGTTCTTACGGTTCTTTCTATGGTATCGTTATTTTTATTTCTGTTTAGGTTATAGCAAAGCATGCCGAACGAGTGCCGTTCACTTGGAAGACGGCGAATTAAGAGGCTGGAAGACAGGCGTAATTTTGTAACATTGCACCCTTCGTTCACGCTTGCGTGACGACGATGAGGAAAAAGCTAAATCAAACATAGCAAAGGCCCACGTACAGTGAATCCAGGGAGTAGTTGGGTACCTTAAATTTATTCGTGACGAATTTTTTGTCCTTTGATGAACCGTCAAATATATTAAATAGCCAATGCTTCTACGTTGTTATTTTGAAACCAGTCACGTTTAAAATTTACATAAAAGGATTGAATCGATTGATCGGCCAATGAAGGTTTATGCTACTTTTTAAGACCATATGATCCTTTGAGGATAATAAGACGGAGATATATCTGTGGATAATTATCTGGATAGTTACAGAACCATACTTAAGAAAAAAACAATAAACAAGTTATCATACACCTAGTGCTTTTAGGGTGCTTCAGTACGATTTAAGAAAGATACCTGTTACTACTTGCCTGAGCGCATCCGTTGCTGTTTCCACATGTTTTAACTGACCTGCTAGTCGATACGAAGCTTTCATCCGCATTCATGCTTGCTGAGTCAAGCCAACAATAACAAGATAGCTTTTCGATCGGAGAACGGCAAATAATTTTTAACAACAATTATAGTTATTTATTGGTATTTGTTTTACAGTAGGCCTCGATTTCTTAATACGAGCGTACTGTCCCCTCTATATTTTATTATTATACGTTTTGTCTTCTTTTCGGCATCTATATAGCGATGTAGTGAATGAGCTAGTAAGTAATCTGCCTACCTTTGGGTACATATTACCTACTAGAACAGTGTATATCTACATTCAAGGCCTTTGGCTATCAACCGATTTTCCCATGGCAGGTACGAAGGACAAAGCCTACGTCTAACCGAATCGAGACAACGAAGCAGCTAAATCGGCTCATTCACCCGTGAAGCACAGGATATGCACGCGTTGGCGCGATCCCCGAAGCTGCAGGCCAGATTCGCTATGAGGGTCTTACCAGCACTGAGTTATTAGCGGTTCAGACATGGTAGAGGACGGGCTTTTTAGGGAATGGAGTATAACTTTGCGAAGAGATAGCAATAATAATAACATAGGCATGGAAGCGGTTGATGAACCGGGAAAATGTCAAGCTACTTTGAATTTGTTGTTCTAACGAATCTTTTGCAGTTGTATAAATCCCGTAGAAATAGTTCCTCGTGAACTTTGTATAAATACGTCCCGCAGGTAAAGCTTGAAAAAACGGTGAAGACTTCAAAATAGACAAATTTGTGTCCATACAGAATCTGCTGACGCAGAACTAAAAATAGATGTCGGCCGAGCATTGCTGCAAAAGTGTTATTACAGTGACCCTTAAAAGGAAAAGAAGCAGAAAACGACGTACTACTTCTGTATCTGTGTATTTAATTAATTTATGTAAATTATGTTTCCTATTTGCAGGCAAGAGCGTCGGCTGACAGGTTTTTGTGAATGCTCTCTGCGTCTGAGAGCTTTGGAGGGTAGAGGAATCTGCCAAAAGAAAAAAGCTCATGCAGATAATTTAGACGGATTGAAGATCATCCACGAGACGAAATAGGTTTGAAATCACCTGCAATGTTTGCTCGATGATAGCTTCGCTTGTTCGTTAGGAGCGTATAAGTTCATCGAAATCAGCGTAAGTTGGCACTAAATTAATTTTCACCGTATTGCGCCATTTTCGCTGCCCATCTTTCGTTATTGCCTAGAGCGATAGGGAACGCCGAGCGACCTTTTTTCGTATGCGTTGAACTAACCATGCGGGATAGTTTCAAGCGTTCTGTTACTTGAGTCCTTACAGGGACTCGTAGTATAACTATTCATTGGTGCTCCTATTAAAACGAAGTTTTATAACGAGTGCAATCAAGGAGTTTTGATAAGTTGCATCGGACCTCCTTGCAATCGGAATTATAAAACTATTATTATTATTCTTAGAATTATTCGATCGGAATAAGATTCGATACCTTTTTAAGTTGAATTTAATCGAATAAAGTAAATTGAAACAGCGCGTTTGAATGAAAACTATTTGGACTTTTATTACCGTTCAGCTATCCGCCCATGACACTTGACGTTCTATAGGCTCAAGAAAACCTTCGAAACGTTTATGCCACACAGAGCAGGATGACTTAGTAATAATAACTTCATAATAGTAATTAATTAATTCCACTATTGATTTTTAATTATATATATATATATAATTTTAATATTAATTTTAATAAAAGGATTAATAGTAGATTTTTTAAGTCCTTTCGTGCATAATAAATCCTCTCGACAGAATCGAGCGTCATAAGCACCTTTAGGATCATCTGTCGAGGTGAACATTCAACCGAGCAACCGAGACGATTCTGCAGCCAAAGCCAAACCCTATATTTTTACAATACGATCTAACTGTTACAACCCAATGGCGCATGCTCCGTAGACAACTAATAGGTGGGAAATTACTATGGAAATATAGCAAATATATATACCATGTACTATTTAGATAAGCTGCTAAAACACTCAAAAAAGACTAGAAATTAGTAAGTCACGATCTATTATTACCAGGAGTTCTATAAATAGTAGTTATATTATTTAGTGTTATATTATAAGTTTTCTATTTGGTCTAGAGCAATCTCAGAGCGTGCGTAGGCTCACGACAAACATGCGTACGCTGGCAATTTTGCATTAAAAGCTATTTTTTCATGAAATATGCTTTACTTTAACCTGCTTTACTCGAAAAATGTCACAGCCCGCTGAAATATTTTCCCATAGGCTTTCTGTACGGCTTTCAACACGAAGTGGCTGTCAGGATCTTGGCCCGACTTGTCAAGAATAAACCGTTGCAAAGAGGCTTCTCAGAGTCTAATTAAAAGAATGTCCCTTTAAACTATGATCTTACTTATGAGGCTAGGTTGAAGGTCGTTGCTATTATTCTTTCCCATTTTGCATAGGACTCAGACCGCGAGCAGTATCTACATTACGTTAAGCAGCTTCGTCAGGTTTTTCAGATACTATAAGTACGTTTCTATAAAAATAACTTCAGTAAAAATAGCCATTTCTGATGAGCAGAGCTTTTTCGATGACACTAACCTCAATTCGGACGCTGGCGGTGACGATGTCTTGAATGCCTGTAACAGTACGACGTTACAGGTCATGCTTATTGTAAGAGCAGACAGATTTGCCTTTTCCTATAAGCTAAGAACTAAATTGAACGTAAAGGATGCTTCAAAATGCTGAGTAATCACAATACAATATACTTACAGTTGTGGTTTACCGGTTTAGAAGTTTAGCACAGATGTTCTTCGATACACGCATCTTAAGCCCTCGGGAGTGCTTAACAACATTCTAGATTTTGTAGGCCGCTGAAATCTGTGCTTTCCAACTTGCTCTGTCTGGATATCTGCGTATAAGTAGTCTTATGTAGCATTTACTTCCCACCTTAATGAGACAGATGCTGGAATTACGCCACTCCAGGGAAGGATGTCACGTGTCTGATATATTAAAGTTTAAAACGCGTTTGGCAGAATATAGACAGATCCAAAAAAGGTAAAAGTCAATCTCATAGAAGCATTGAATCACTTAATGGACTAATCCAATCATGTTTTCCTTTATATTTAAAAAAAATAACAGTGCACCTTGAATTTTATTCTTTTGATGCCACGTTGCGTTTCTTACACGAATAGCTATATATTTAACAAAGCCTAAAAAATCTTTAATGCAGAAAAAATCATTTAGTAGGACATTAGGCATCTGACCTTCTATCTGTAAAGAGCTGATGATTTCCTTTTTAGCACTTCATTTTTTATTAATTTTGCAGTTTTTCGTGAAGTGTTTCACTCAGATATTTTGTATCATACCACGTGTGCTGAGTCTAATTACCACAAAAAGAGCCCCCTTCTTTGCATTTTTCAGAGGCCAAAATGACTTTAGTGGTACAAGGGTCTTAACAACACATAACATAAACAGAAGCTTTCGAAAACCAAAATATAACTTAGACATATTGGGAAAACAACTTTATGCAATGCCTTGTGCGTCTAATTAATAGTTATTACTGTGAAACTGCATTGAGTCTGGTTCAGCGATGTTATTTTTTTTGCTCACATCTCGCAATTCTCGAACGGCATCTTTTGTATCCAACATGTGAAGATGCTGCTATTCGATACCATACTTTTGTATATAGTTTCATTTGGTAAAATAAAGGACTCCTAAAGCCAGCTAAACCTCGCATATAAAGATCATATAATGCTATCAATGGGAAACAACGTAACCCGTAACTCTATTCAAACGCAGATTTTCCTTTGTTAGATGTTGTTATCTTTTTCGCAGATCTGCCGTTGAAGATGGTTGAGGACATGACAGGTAAACCTCTATTTATACCTCACCTTCCCTATTGTGCATTATCTCTCATGCTGTGACATATGTCCTTGTTCATTATACACTATGTTATTATATAGACATCGTATGTAGACACTGAAAGAGACAGTAATTAACGTAGCGGGGTGGATTAGAACTAGGCACGGCAAGACTCAACCTACATGGCCATTGAGCGTTGCAAGATGCCAGCGACCCTATGCGTTTGTCAACATCTGCTAAAGTCATAGTACAAATAACAATACTGCGTATCCAAAACAATACGAAAAATGATCGTAGGCGTATGATTAGTGAAATAGTTCACAGATTTTATCCATCAAATAAACATGTTAGTTTCTCAAGCCGGCCGCATGATAGGTCTGGGCGCAAGACAGACATTCTAATGTTTTTTTTTTTCTTTATTAAAAAGTGGTCAGCTAAGCGAGCCCTATTTGTGATATTTCTAGGTTCCATTGATAACACAGTACACTTTTGAGGACTTTGCAGAGTTACAGATCGGGGGCTGTATGAGGATTGTAAACCATGGGGCAAACCTTGACCGTAGGTAGCATAGAGGGGAAAGAACCTTACTCCGCCGAATCATAGTAACTAGGGCAAAATTACACCTTTTTTTTTATGGCGAATTACTAATTACGGGCAAAAATTGTGATATGAGGGAATCGAGGTATCATTAAATAAGTCTCAGTAGGCCTAAATGTAAGTACGAGCTGTATTATAAATACATTTTTACGTATATTTATATGATGTTACCTAACTTTGAGGTAGCGATTTCTGTCGTTCAACCAGGGACTTGGCTGTCCAAACTTGAATATTACGCTTATATATAGTGGCTATCTGTTTGGATTTGGGATATCGAGGTAACGTATGGAGTTTACATGTAAACTTCACACATAATTGATATCATGTAAAAGAATATTTAGAACTTCTTCCACTGGTCAACGGCACTAATCTTTGAAAGAGATCGGCAATAGAAGTTTTTCGTACTCAGATGGCCTGTTTAGCTCTTCGTTGCTTTTTACTATAAATACCTTACAAAACACAAATTACTCCTATGTTGCTTATAATAAAAGTATAATTAAAAAATACTGAGTAACTTTTATATCTAAGTAAAAGCTTCTTAAATCACTTGTGTTGTCTTGCATATCTTTGTTTTTTGTTTGCCTACGTGGAATTCCTAGGTTTCCTACAATCCGATATGATATTGTTTATCGCAGAACACAGAAACGCAATTTCTGTATCAGGACTTAATGCAACAACCAAT
This sequence comes from Varroa jacobsoni, assembly GCF_002532875.2. Classification (NCBI taxonomy): domain Eukaryota; kingdom Metazoa; phylum Arthropoda; class Arachnida; order Mesostigmata; family Varroidae; genus Varroa; species Varroa jacobsoni. The sequence continues at coordinate 225,802 of NW_019213402.1, forward strand.
GTCAACCGGCTCTTGATCAGCTCAGGTCAGCCTGTTATAATATGACTTAGCGTCTTCAGCGCCGTTAAGTAGTGCATCGTAAAGTTAACGGAACTTCGATTGAGACACCTTTTTCCCAACACACTTCGAAATCGAAAAAAAAACTGGCATGGCAATCTAATGTGTCCTATGAATATAAATTAAACACTTTTAATTATAAAAATACAGGTATTTAGAAAGGATATAGCCTTCGTTAGTACACGTTATCTACACGACTTAAATGGAATAGTTCCACATATGAGTCATGTATATATATATGGGAGCATCCATTAGCTCTCCCGCAGCATCTACATCCTTCAACAGGCGAGGTCCAGACATGTTAGTTTGAAAGCTCAACGCTTACTATTCGCCATCGTTCTCCGGCATGGGTCAAAATGTTATTGTGAGTTGGCTATTTCGCTATTATGATTATCTGTGTATAGTTCCCCGTGGCAATGATCGACGCTTAACGTAAGTTGATGGGCGGCTGTCCCTTTGTCTCGAGCGGCTACTTGTTACGCAAAAAAAGCTTTTTGTCGTCCTCGTAGCTCATTATTTACCTTTTTTTATTGCTATATGAACACGGCGCGCACTCCAATGTCCTAGTCGCCGCCTTAGCTTTCTTCAGTAAGCTAAGTAATTCCTTTGCGGCCGTATGGTGTAAAAGTACGCATGGTACGAATATGTCAAGAGCGCTGCCGACGGATGCAAGTAAATTACTAATAAATGTATCGCGTATAATTGCGATTAATATTCATGGATAATGTGCTTTGATAAGTGTTTCGTAATGTTGCTCTTAGTGATTATGTACACTGAAGAGAAGCACATGTTCCAGATCAGCTGTATGCTGAGGACGATGCCAAAGCATGACATCATTTATATATATATATATCTTTGTTATTATGGTTTTTGGATATTTAGAGCAGACAAAACTCTATCGAACCAGTCTTACTCGACAACAGACGAAACTACAACCGGTGAACTATGACCTGGCAGCTGGTTGTGGGATGGACAAATCGTAAGTACTTAGGGGGAGTCCATTCAACGCTTGAACGGAACCGGGTGCCTTGGCTTTGACGGCACCAAACTAACAAAAAATATCAAGGATGTAGAGCGCCAAAGAATGCAGAGAAGCACGAAGTATTTTAGGTCAGGCTAGTATGGTGCGACCGCAAGCTGATAGAAACTGGTACGTAACAGCATATTAAGGACAAGCTTGCAGATCGCTTTTCAAAAGGAGATCTGAAGTCGCCCGAGCAGTTCTTCAGCCTCGTGAAGACCAAAGGAGGTAATATCATAAACTTTGTGCTGGCCAAGCGAGCATCTCGACGGGGGCTTAAGCTCGACTTCCCTTCGCAGCCGATGGATGGCTAAATCTGCCACACTTCCTAACTTGGTGATAGCAGTAAGGCTAACTATGCGGAAATAATTTGTTCTGGACTATTTGCCGGGAAAATTCACTTCCTATAAAGGTGCGACTTTCGGCCTGATAATATGCGGGAGGTATTGGAGTACCAACATCTCGAAAAATGTTGCACTCTCCGATAACGAACTTTAGCTGATTTGCTACCGCTAACCTAATTTTGCGTTGCGTCGGCTCTGTCCGACGGAATCGTCGTTGGTACGATGACAGCACGCCAAAAAAGCTGGTTCTTGGTAATTGTTAGGAATAACTGCACTCACAGTAGTTCGAAGAACTGACCATGTCATGCTTGTGAAGTGTGCGTTTTGATATTTAAGAACGCAGAGGCTGCGTCCGGTACGCCTGTGGCAGATCAAACCGTTAGTGTTTAGTAAGCTCATCCAAGAGAAATATAGCCTCAAGGTAGGTAACTTTTCGCAACAACGATATTAGGCCGTTCCGCGAACACCTTTGGAACCTGCGACCAATCATAACTTGGATGAGCCAGAATTCTGCTAAACACGAGCTCCGAGAAACGCGTGAGAAGTTGCCTAGCCAGGTAATGCCTGAGGTCAGTTTGCTTCAGAAAGACATCGTCGTCCACTTAGGAGTCTTGGAGGGGTAGTTTTTTAGGGAAATTTAGTTAAACCGCGTTGTTTACGGCGGCTTGGATCATTGATTCGACTCATGTCGAGCTAGTAGTAAGCAGGGTGTGGTCCAAAGTAGCTTCCTAACTGAGAAAGCAGTGAAGTATGGCAGGAGCAGCGCGAGACGTGGCAAGACCATGGCTGCCGGATAAGTGCACTCGCCAAGTTCCGCTGGCCAAGCAAAACGAATTGATATGGGTTTGTTATTTCAAATACTCTTTAGGAGTTCTATAGAAACAATCTTGAACCACCGAAAATGAAACGATAATCGATGTATCGCAATATATATATATATACTGTTGTGGTCAAGAATAAAGTAATGAACAGCTGTCAGCGGGGGCGCCGTAAGGATATAAAAGCCCTAATTGTCACCCGTGATATTGTCGGTGTCGTTCCAATGGCCTAATTCTCTACAACTTGGTGACAACGAGAAAGTTCGCATGTGACTAAATGTGGAAGCGATTAAGTCACGAAACGTAAAGACCGATCGCTGAGAGACGCATGAGATACGGCTCAGATCGCCGCGAGAGGCGGGCTGGTTTAGTACCAGATTACCACAAGGGGCAGGCCCCGGAACTGCCATTAGTACCGGTAACGGCGCGAGGTTGTGGTCCTCGTCGTTGTCGACGCTGAAGCGAGGGAAAGGAAGGACTTTGCCGCAAACGAGTAGTGTTCGCGATTGAACTACGTGACCGATAGAGTAAAAAGGCGTGTGTCGTATGGGGGCAAGCGACCACATATCGTAGGAAGTCGCTTGCTTCGGACCGCAAAAGCTCACGAAGAGAAGGCACCGGGTACGACGGCAAGGGCGCCGGGATCATTGGAGATCTAGCGAAGTAGGCACGCGATAGACCTTGGATGATATTGTTGGCTGTTCAAATAGTCCAACTGCGCAGGCGCTTGAGAATGCTGAGTGGCTGAAATTCACGGTCACGAATATGAGATGAAGGACGAGACAATAAAAAACGTCATACATAGCATCTACACTCTGTATGAAACGATACAAGTACTCAATAAAGGCAGTATCCTAAAGCAATACTGAACGTAAAATTGCTTACAAAACCAAACAAGTAGGTACTCCAAGTTACGATACGATCATACCTTAGTGGAGCATATCATTAATGTATCGTTCGGGAAGCTATACTTTCGATACACACACATGTATATAATAGACACTAACAAACACACAGAACTGCACGAACTTAAATGCAGCTGTAATGTAGGCAAAGATCGTTAATGTTTATTATTTCAATACCGGTTTATGTATGTAACAAAAATACATGCAGTAGTTATAAATATTCAAACAGAATAGATTTGGCAAAAAAAAAGGACGACGTGTTCGCTAAATCAGTTTGTAGCGTACTTTGAACTGCGGCTAAGCTGCCGCATGGATAATGAGTTGCTTCTTAGACTGTCATTTTTCTGTCATTGTGGGTGCCTTACTCAGGAGTATGAAAGGAATGTTTTGTCACTACTCGTTGCTCCTATATGCCGTTACGCTTTAATACTGCGAGTATAATACTTGAAAAGATATATAGTTGGCTCTAGGCTTATATATATTCAACTCTAGCTTCGTCCCTGTTGGAGGGATTCTCACCTCGGATGTATGTATATATATATTTGTATGTGTACTCATATATAACTATTTCGTCCTTATGTTGGACTTAAGACTGGCCATATGGAACACCAGAAGATACTATGTATATTGCTAAATATATATAAATATCCAGCTGAATATATATGCAAAGCGGTGATTAAAATGTGTACGAAAGACATCAAAAAGACGATCACTGAGAATGCCGAGTAATCCCGTGGGCAAAAATCTACAACAGAGCATCTTTAACAAGCAGGAAGTCAAAAGTAAGGTACGTTATCAAATCAACATAACATAAAAAATAGAACTAACGAAACTATTATATCGGAATGAATATTGGTTCACTTAGCAGTAAAATAAAAGCTATATTTATAGCTCGGAATATATAGGCTTACATGCATTTATTAAACAAATTTATTATTAAGAAACAAACCGCCAGTTAAAAAGTAGCCGGAAAGCTTTGCAGGGTATATCGACAACTATATACTGTTGTCGATAAAAAAACATCATGCGTTTTAGACAGCAGTGACGACTTAGAAAGCAGACCGATACGTGTAGAAATTCTACATATGACCAAGCAACTTCGCCGCCAACACTTCGAGGCCGGTGTACAGCCGCATAATGTGGAATATGTCTTACCATAAAAAGCAAAAAAAAGAAAAGAGAACAGCCTAGTAAGCGAGCATTCTTGCGGCTGCTAGGGGACAAACAGGACGCTTCGGACTTGACGTCTAATACCTAAAACATCCACTTAGGTAATCGCCATTTTACTTCGGGTGAAGCGTGGCCTCGTAGAAAAGAACGTTGCTATAGTGGATAGTTGATACTACAGGAACCCATACTATATCGATAGACACGATTTACCAGACGCGACTCACATTTGAGAACGCAGAAGAAAATAGACCTTGGCTGTTTATGCTTGGCGTCCACGACATACGCTGTACCTTTCACACCTGGAAGCCGACAGATAAAACAACTGATTTGCGAAATGCACTTCCGTACACTCCAACCGATTCGCGTAAGGGTCTTTAATTTCTCGACATAACCTAGCATAGAAACGTTTATATCGGCGTATTTTGCGACCGCAATCTTATGTGATCGTTAGAAAAATCGCCATCGGTAAGATGTATTGTCATAACGTATCACACTGAATTTACCAGTGTATGAACCTTATACGTACGTTAGGACTTGGATTGACATTGAGTTCAGAAAGGGTTTTTAGCTGTGTGCTGTTTGAATTTTTTGCCTTATGACACGAAGCGTTGTTCATGGAAGGTGGTTCATGGAAAAATGCGGTTTCCATTAAACTAAATAGTCGTTTTTATTCCATTAACCTAGGTTGGTTAATTAATCTGTGATGCCTTCGAGCCCGGGAGGCGGGGAAAGAGAACAGTTTTACAGGTGTCCTTGACTTTAGTTAGTTTTACAACTTAACGTCCTTTTGAAGCTCGTAAAGTGTTGAATATTTTAAGCCATAGTCACAGCAAGAGATGCGCAGTAACATAAAATCCGTCGTAAGATTTGTGCACTTGAGCTCTACGACAAGCCTGATCATTTCGGACGGACGGTTGGTTTCGTTCTTTTCATTGCGAGCTCTCCTGTTTGACTACTTTACTGGCAGTAATTCTAAAAACGCTTTACGAAACACAGTCGTACATAGAAAATTTCTTTTTAAAGCAGCCTTTTTTGTAACGTTCCTCGCTTCTATTTTTAGCTGCTTAGATATTCATAAGCAATATTCACAGTATATACGAAAGCAGTAAACTTAACCCGTTTTGCCTTTTACAGTACGTATAACTTCCGAACTCGCTGTAGTGTGACGTTAGACTGTAATAACATGCGTTTGCGATGCAGACGCTGAATTAAAAAGGCCTCCGTTCGAACTAGAATGCCTTACAAGTACTTGTTTTGTACAAGCGCATAAACCTTTCAAACATCGTGTGCATATTTAAAAGAGCATTGCCTATATATCGTAAGCCATGGCTTCAGTCCATCGCTGTTTTCAATGTATTCACACCGCATATAGTTGACTTCAGTTCTGATTGCTTAAAACCTTCTAAGGGTAGTGTCTTCGACAGCAATTGTCGGTTATATGGGTCCGTGGCTTGATTTTCAGGTCAACAAACGGACAGAGCTTAATCAACAATTTGAGTTTGCTGGTGATCGAAACATCCGTTTGATTTATTTCTCCATGCAAGCAAAATCTGTGGATCTTTTTTCTACAATGGACACAAAGTAACCACCAGCCGATAACAGAGGCCTTTGGTCAGAATTGTTAAATGCTGCTGCTGTTTCTTACCGGAGGAACCCAGGTGTCTGATGCTTCTCTCCTTAAATTGACACAAGTTTTGCCGAACAGGATTTCTGATTTTCACCATCGAATTGTCATGAATATCGGGTGCTGCTCATTGATATATCTAGTGGTAACTACGTAAAAAGAGGGCCCATGTTACAATGAATTCTTTAATCTATAGCGTATATTCATGCTTTTATTTGACCGAAGTTCGGTTTCAATTCAATTCAGTACTTACTTTGAGGCATTGTATTATTTTTTCACTTAGTATTATCGTTCCTTATTTGCCCCCCACACAACTCCAACTTAATCATAGGTTATTAAAATTAGCTATTTAAAAATTCAGTTCTTTAGAAATACATTGACATTGTATCGTTACTATTGTTTAACTACGACAAACAAAGTTAGAACTTTGCCAAGGCACTTTTATATGTAAAAATTCATGCCAATGTCGCAGATTAGGTATTTTGGGCCATCGAAACAATAACAATACATGATGTGTAGAGTTGACCGACAAGGGTACCAGCAGCACCCCTCAGTGTCAGAGTATCGTACTCTATAGAAAATCACATAGGCCTTAATACCGGTTTGCTGCGATTTCCCAGCGGCAACAAGTTCTTTATTACTAATAACTCAAGTTATTGATATGACGACATGCATGCGAGTCGGTTCTGACAGACGATTCCTGCATTGCATTGTAAGAGCAGCATGCAAAATTCAGGATCTTGTTATAATCTTTCCTATTATTGCTTATAATTATGACAGGTGTCAAATTTTTGAATAAATATAAATAACAAGAAATTCAGCTTGTGTTGACAGTTTTTGACGGATCTAAATGCCTGCTTGATTTTCTTGAAGTACAACTTAATAATAGGAAAAATCCTCCATCTACTTTCCTTTCAACTTGTTCATGGGTGCATGTTCATACGAAATCGAAATTGCTACGTTTCTGATAACCGTCGAAGTCACCCTAATTTCACTAGCCTTTATTCCCCTACATGTAAAGACTGTTAACTGCGGGCGTATTTTCTATTAATGGTGAGTGTTTTTGATGCTCTAGAATATGGTTTCAATCTTTTTTACCGATACAGCCCCTGTGCACTCATCTTCCTCCGCTATACTTAGTATTAGAACAAAGCCACAGGATCACCATCCGTTGAGATAGGAATATTTTCTAAATACAAGTGAAGGTAAGAGATTTTCCAATGCCGCTCACAAAACCAAAAAAAAAAAAAAAAACACAAAACACAATTTTTTCCTGAACTGATGGTCCTGGGTATCGCCCGTTTCTAAGCAGGTCTCAAAAAATCTGAGCAAAACTTCTAGCGAGAAGAACAAAGGCCACTCGACAGCCTTAGATTTAAAGGATTCGAAAATTAATCATTTATAATGACGCAAAAAAAACATTTAAAATAGTTCCGAAGTTCTAATACAGAAATTAGGGGTTGTTTTCAAAATGAGAGCATTTATTGCCAGTTGAATCATACAAATAAGTTCTAATATTTAGATTTAGTAAAACTTTTTACACTTTTCTGCCCTTTTGTTAGTTATGAACCTTTGCCCTGACATTGGTTTAAAGTTTAATTTCGCCATTTTTCTTACACGGAACGCCCTTGAGGGACACTTTAGTGAAGCTACGCTCACCAATATAACGCTATTTGTGGATTAAAGAAATATTAGAAAGATCACTAGCCGCTGGTCCGGATCCCACATGAACGGAAGATTTAGTACATGCAAATAATTTTGTTGAAATGGCTTTTTTCTTGTAGATACAGCCGTAGGAGCAAGGGAATCATAAGGTAAATACCAAATTTAAGCAAAGCATCTCATCTCTATCATCACTACTTCGTTTTCGGGAGTTCTGTGCATATATTCTCTAGCAACAATGAGAGGACTGTATATGGCTGTACACGAGTGAACGCGTGATGATTTTGATAATCATGAGACAGTTCATAGTTAGAAAGCATTTGTGAAACTTATTCCTAACAGCGAACAGCAGAAGTTGGTCCTATCAAGACTAGTCGATCCTTCGCCCCTTGGCAAAATATAGCATGTCATTTCGTACCGCCGCGGACCCAAACCAACTTTCTGACAAACTTTTCGCTTGATTTAGCCACTGTTTACCTCCTGCTCATTCGTGTGAAAAAGATTATTATGCCGTGTTATCACAACTACAAAGAGCATACTTTTCTTGGGTACCTACCAGCTAGTAACAGTAACTTCATGATGATTAACAACGGTTCGAGGCAGAGAAACGCCAAGAAGGAATTACCGGCCGAGATTACTAGAACGATGCTTTCTTCGACGTTATCCTCGCGTGAATAAATGTAAGCGTTTCCCATACAGTATTTCCAATGCGATTTACTTTCGAACACAGCATGTTTCTAGCGCTATTAGTGGAAACGGTTGATGTCGTCAAAAAAGGCAGCGGTCTTGGTCGTCACAGAATCATCCCCTTAATAGCAACCCGGTTACGCTGCTATTATATTTACCTAACAATATACGTGTATGTAGGCTGTTTATAAAGTGAACGTTGTCCAAGTTCAATAAAATAATTCATTCTAACAGTTGTAACTGACTCGTGTGTGGAAACACGGTAGCGCCCTACGCCCTGTGTCCGTTAATGATTCTAGGGAACGCATAGCCTATCATCCTTTTGTCATGATTATTGTACACCTGCATCGCTCTATGGCCTCATACTGCAGTACCCTTCTTGTACGTGGAAACGTGACATGACCCACGTTAGTCCACACCGAAATCTTTAACGGATCGCGCAACGGCAGCAGTAACAAACAGCCCTCTAAAAGGTTGATCTGTTTTGTGTGTTACTGGTTGGTTTTTTCGGGCGATTAGTTTCGGGCAGGCCCCGTTGAATCTGTCGAAAATTGGTTAAGGCCTCTTGTTTTGTCGAATCCCTTTTTTACAACAAACAAAGTTCGTTGGCTACACCAAACAAAATCTCCTCTAACACAGAAATTACGGGCTGGTTCGTAGCTATATTTTTGTAGCTTAAAGCAGAAAAAGCAATTTCAATTGACCAAATGGCACTTTTTCTCAAAGACAAAACGTACTATATATTTTCGAAAAGTTTATATTTGGTATGGCTGTTGCTAAACGTTGGTTCGCGACACAAAATGAATCTATACCGGATTCGAAACCCAGACCTCCTCACATATCACTATGTGTATAGCAGGACTACAAAGTGTATATGAATTAAACTATTATACTTTTAAACGAGTAACAGTTTGTACGTGTCGGCGATTTCAAGAGTGACTTCAGCGGTTTTTGTGATTTTTCCCACGTAGGCTTGATTTATCTAGCATACATTTTTATAGTGAAAACATCGCTCACACGTCTGCGAAAGCTAACTTTAACACTAAGGATACAGGAAAAACTTTTATTTAAGCTTTAATGCAAACCGAGTTAAAGCTGATATCTTCCGGCAGTTATAACAGTTAAAAGTTAGTCCAATATCTAAACAAAAAGAGCGCGTGCACGCACAATGGACAGTACGATGAACTTACAACAAAACATTTTTTTTTTATTATCGAGGCGAACATGGCGCTGCTATATGTGGCTCGTTTCAAAGAACGATTAAGGCCATTTTGAGGTAGGCAGTTACCTCTAACGGTAACAAATCAATCTTGACATGTACCAAATATACGGAATGATTACTATAGGAATATGGAACAGTTGTTACACAGTTATAGAATGGCTAGGACAAGATGGTGGAAAATCTGGAAAACAAGCAATACCAGAACACTCTGGTCGAATTGCTTAAATAAATGGAACTGAATTATGCAGAAAAATAAGTCGCAAAATGCCGTAGGTTTACTGTAATGAAGACGGGATGGCTTCAATGAGAACACTCTCATTGGAGAGCAAGGATAGCTGCAACGGGATAACGGTGACGACCCAAGAGAATTATATAACGATTATCACGAGCCAGAGTTCACACCAAGCTGGACTTTTCATGTCATTTAAAGATGCTTTCTCTTGTCTGTAAGCTCCTAGTTTCATTATGGAGAGATGGAAATTTGACTTCGGACGGCAAAGATGGGTGTATTTTTGTCACCTACGCTATTTCACCATTTACGTCAAGGCCAAATAGCTGCCGAGGCAGTCAGCAACATTTGTGCTGTGTACGGTGTGGGCTGAGAGGACTGCTCAATGATGATTTATGAAGTTCGATAATGGCGTTTAAGACTGATAAATGAACCTCATCTCAGTCTGCCATATGAGATTCACACTTTTGAAGGAAGATGGTTGATAAACACTGTGTGGATTCACCGAGAACATAAACTGTTGTCATTTGAATACGTTTAGACGTTTTGAGTTTATGGGCTTGACTCAAAAATTAGAGTTCTGGGTGCCTGTTCAACAGAGAGTGCGGAGAAACACGGTTTGTCATTATCTTTCAACAGCTCGCAGCAGCGCCGGCCAACAGGGTCCTCCATAGCATGGTTACGAAAGGTCATAGTGAGAAGTAGCGTCCTTATGCCCTTATAAGGCCTAAAAAAGAAGGGAAAGCTTCGGGAGATACGGCTAAATGCAAACTAATCCAGATATCCATGCAAAAAATGACGTTTTGCGTTTGGTGGAGCCAAAGCGGTCCTATACACTGAAAAATGCATGAGAAAAACCGGATTATCACCAATGACCTGTATGTAGTCCAGCGGCATAAAGTGAACGAGAAAATTCAACAGAAGGTATCGGACAGACACGGTAAACGCATTCCGTTCACCACGATACTAGGCCACACGTATCAAAAGTCGTTAAAGAAAACGTCTGCGCCGATACTCAATCTTTCATCCTTCTATGCATATATGCTTTTATTTGAGCACTTTGTATAATTTAGTATATTTGATTTTAGCTTAAATAGTAAAAAAAATCGTAGGTTTTCAGGTACGATATAGCTAAAGATGAGCTTTTACATATGTTTTAATGCTTCCCTAAGCAGAATTATTACAGTGAAGCTCACAGTTCTCAACAATTATCGTCATAGCAAATTTGCCTAGAATAGACTTCACTACAGCGGCTTCATTTGACTCACGTACACGGTCATTACAGTTAAAAAAACATGCTAAGTCGTCCGTTTGCCAAAGAACAGCGTTTTCTATCTCAGTGGTAGAGTTAAGTTAATTTTGAGCGGTGGTAATCAGTGAAAGCTGAAATTTCGCAGTACCTTCGCAACGTAAACGCTGCCTAGAGGGTGGCAAAATCATTTTAAATAGGACCAATAAGACTTTCACTTATATCAGGTGTTACTCAACAGTGGCTTAATAATTAGATTAATAAATAGTTAAAAAATAGCTTGTTGGGTGCTTGCTGATAAATGCATTGGGAACCTGATTAGGGTTAGTACGACCCTTACAGACTCCGCCCCTTCGGCAGTAAAAAAAACCCAGCTACATTTCTTAACATTTGAGATGGCTCCGTCTATAAACGATGCGTACACCATTGAAAATGCTACATACAACCGGTTAATAATCGGGCATTAACTATAAATGAATTATAAATAATTTTTTACCACCTTTTTCACCTGGACACATCTTCTCCTTTTATCTCTCGAAAACAGATCGAGCAAATCGAAATTTATGTTCTGCACACTTGTCCTATACTTCCTAACCCAAGACCATCCAAACAACGCCGGTGCTTGGCCATCACATGGGTAAAAACTTATTGTTGGCAAGCATTGGAAAAAAAATTAATCGTCTCTAGTAATTGTTATTATATATATAAACTAGGTTAACTGTCTTCATGTATTTTGGCAAAACAGCAGCTTATATGAATTGTGTAATTTCACATAAAACGCCTATATGGTAACCTGAATAACAGCAAATTGTTAAGAACACACCATTTAAGATATGCCTGTTTGTTTTATCTTCCAGAAACCCAACCCAAAAATAAACCGGGTTGACAGAAACATTATAATGAGAAGCATACGTTGTTCGCATTGCAACACTTAAACCGCTTGGCTAGCTTGCATTTGTGCACGGAAGGCTATTGAAGGTCTAATGTCCATGAGGGATACACCCCGCTGAACCGACGCTGCCTAATAAGTATTGATGTTATAAAAGTATTTCAGCAAAATAAAAGGTAGCGCGACCACACCGCGTGGCTGTTTGTGGAAGTTACGAGTAATACTATTATTATCCAGATACGATCAGACTCCGTCTGAACACAACTTATTTCTTGCGGGCTAAGTGTTGCTCCGACAAAAGGACCTAAGTCCGCCGAGGCAATTCCTGACCAATTCTCAGTTCTTTTCTTAAGCTTTATTCTAAACCGCATAACTTGGGTCATCTCAGATTGTCAAGTATTATCAAAACATCGTACTATTTGCAAAATATTTGAAATCACAGCGTCAGTTGCATCCGTATCTTATGCTTTTCGTCTTTTATGTTTCGAGTTGCTTGCGTCAGTTGGTAGATTACCGACAAAAATCCAACAGATTTCCACATAGCTTTCCCATGATTCTAAACTCAATCCATTGTTCTCAGGTTTAGACGTTCTTAGAAGGCTCTGCGCAGGATCGACGAACGCATGCCTGATACTGTTTCCTGTGAAGTTTTCCTTTAGCTTGATCGTCTTTGCAAAGAATGTTACAACTTTTAACTTTCACTCAGAAACAAGTCGGTTTAGATAGAACAAGAGTCTGTTAATTAGACGAAACTAGTTATGGCCCGTATGTTGTTCAGAAAGAAAGACATTATCTAAGTGACCAGGCAACAACGGTCAATTATATTACTCGTGACAATAAACTGGCTCAATCTCAGTATGGATCTTGCGCAGATCGACGAAGGCTTTTGACGTTTTTACAGCTGTCTCCTGGCTTTGACAGATGCGACACCTCTGCAGGAGAAGTTTTTTAAGGAATGGGGTTCCTTAAGTAATAAAAAACGTTATACCATAAATGAAAGCACTCAGAAATATTTTAGTTTGAGTATCCTGGTCGGTTTAGACTGAAATATTAAAGAGGAATTGAGAATTAGTGGGGAGCGGTTTCGGCGGGACTGAGTCCAATAGTCAAAGCTAAGTCTTACCCTCAGCCCACACGAAGTAGGCCGTATGAAATAGCGGTTATGTAGCCACGTTAAATAGTGGTCGTATGTAAAAAGCATTACTCAAATCCTCTTAAAAAGAACCTCTGGCTAAAAGAGACCAGGGGTCGCTGCTTCAAGGCCTGCCAACGGCACTATGACACTACACATTAGTATGAGTAAAAAAGGTTAGTTATCAAACAAAATATTTCAGAATAAAGATTCTCGAACATCCTAGGGATATTTTTTTGACCAAACTCGAATGTAACAATGTCTTTATGTAGGTCATCTAAGTGCCAAAATAAGCTGCTGTTTGACTTTTGCCATGTTTCTATTATTACTAGCATTTAGAGTCTTTATTTCTTTCTTTCTGACAGCAGAATATGGCCATACAGAATAAGCACTGAGAAAAGAAACAAATTTTCCATTTGCTTCTTTTTCATTTATTTTCCAAAACAAAAATCATCATTAGCCTTTTTACATGGCATCTGTTTAGACCACGTCAGTATCACTAAATGGTACTCCCACGCTCAGTAGCGTTGTCTCGTAGCATCAGAGGACCGTGTGCATAGAGTACGCCAATAAGGGTGAGGCTTTACGGTTTGGAAAAACAGAAGCTTACCATTTACAATGACAGGGGATCGACGGAAGAAGTGTCGTTGCCTTATTCGTTCTTGTCTGTTTTCGTGTGCTTCTGTGTTTATCTGTAATTTTTATTCGTTTTCATATTGGTTTTGCTCAGCTTCCACAACTTCTCGCTCTACGACTGGTAATTGTGATTCTTGCGTGATGCATGCCGAGAAGCGCCGATATATCACTTTCGATTCAGCAGTAGCAGCTCATGCGGCGGCAGGAACAGGAAAAGCGTGGAACAAGTTAGCGCGCCATAGTCGCGCGGCCAGTCAGCACCCTCAACTTCGATAGCCATGTGGCTTTAACTCATGCTTATGACTCGACGGTCGTCGGGGGCAACTGACTGGCGGGCAGACTGGCACGTCAGCAGAGTGACTCGCTGGACAAATAAGAAATACCAAAAAAATCTATAATAAGCTCATTTGTCATATGACCTAGTTGACAGGAAAATATCCATAGGCGTCCATTTTTACCTCGTTTCCGTCACACGATTTTTTCTTTCTCTTGCTACTGTTCACACAAATGCCACTGGAGGTTTTGCCAATGCTGTCGGTGCTGTGGCTTTCTGATGCTGTCTAGCGGTAGTTGATGCTGGGCGAGCATTTCTGCTGCTGCTGCTGCTGTTGTGGTTATGTAGCAGCCACTGCGTTGGCTCCCCCAGCCACATCGGCTCCTTCAACCGCCGCATCGGTTGCCCCAGCCGTCGTGTCAGCAAATACAGGCGAAGGGGATGGCAGCGGTACGGTTGCTACGGCAAAGCTAGTGGTCGGCGTGCTGCTGTTGGTGTAGTACCATAATATAATGGTGCGGTAGCAAAAACGTTATTATGCCCTTCTACAGTCTTACTCGCACGGTGCGATGTGAGACAACCAGGCCCTCTCTACTGAATTCACGTACAACACACGTCGAACAAGGATGTAAGGCTGTTCACTATACGAGCGTACTGCAGAGGGTTTCACGTTTCTGTGGCTGTTGATGCGTGTTTATACGTTTGGATGGGTGTGGAAAGAAGAAAAGGCTATAAAAGGCGACGGAAGAGTTCACGAAGTTTATCATTGTCTATAATTACGCACTCATTAGATCTGCGGTTACTGAATTGCTGCGTTGACATTAGTATGCACAATAGTGCGCCAATATATGCGTCATATTTACCATATGACTGATCTATGCGAAAAGTGCACGAGCACAGCACGTGACATTCCCCGCTATGCAGACGTTCATTTACTTATAATGTACTTGTCACACTAATGCACGTTATATTTCGTGGGGAAAAGCTTAGCTCCTGCTTTCGACATTAAGAATTATAAAACCTAAACATGTTTTTATTGAATATTATTTATCATGGGTCGTTCTGTATTTAGTTTTGCATAGGCTAGACCGCAACCGATCGTGACACCAGGAGAAATAACGATACGTATTAGCTGGTATGGCAGCAGACTTCTCCTTCACGTACATCGGGGCTGGCCAAGCCACTCCTATAACTTTCCTTCCGTACAGAGATGGCTGGAAGTTTCCACTTATAAGCTGCTTTTCTTTCAGATAGTGTTGTTAAGCTCTCCATTGGGCTGCTAGGTGCAAAGTGACTGAGGCTAAAAAACTACCCGCCAAAAGCTTCCCGCTAACGGTCGCGACATATTTAATCACATCAGAGAGTGGCCGCGCTTACGCTAATGGGTGTGAGCGTCCGTACGGGCAATATGCATTGAAAGCGCCGAAGAGCCCATCTGAATTACTACGTTCAAGAAAGACTTATCGTACGATGACTTTGTTGCCGTTTTTAGGTGAATGTAAAACCACCTGCAGCAGTAGGAGTGAGGCACGAAGTTATATGTTGTCTCAACAGCAGCTTCTGAGTTCTAATTTTAGAAGTGAAACAAGCTGAACCGTATTAATATAATAGAACGTAAAATCGAGCGAGAAGCTTATGCCTGAGAATGGCAACAGTATAGATAACTAGGTTTAGTGCCGACTGAATGCTTAAGTCACGTGCCGCTGGCACAAGCTCAACTGAAATAGGTAAACGTGCACCCAATGTCAATCGTACTTTCTACTAAAGAATAACAATGATGGAACCGACAACGAAAACAAAAGTGACACAAAACGATATTTCCCTGCAGAGAGATGTATGCGATTAGAAATACATGCAAAATTCTATCGACTGTTTCCGGACCTTGCCGAGTACCGTGGCTTGTGCCAGTCAGCCTCCGCTCAAGGGATTGAGCTCTACTGCCGAGAGTAATTACAGCCTTGTACGCTCGTAGTCCATAATGCAGGCGTTCGATAAATGCTTCCGTTCACCTCCTACACGCCGGAGGCACGACTTCTGCTTTTTCCACTCCAATTGCACAGGACAATGTAATGTAACTGTCAGAATTGTATAACGTGTTTTAACCATTATTCCATTTAAAGCTATTTTTCATTTTGCGGTGGTCTATTTATAGGTTACAACAATGGAATTAAGAGACAAATCGATACTGCGTCGAACAAATAGAAGATAAATTCTATTTGTAGTGAGTGGTTGAAGCAATGAAGAGCTAGCAAGCATAATTATAGCCCTCCCGAGTTGAAGAAGACGATTTCGTTCGCCGTTTGCTGATGAAGAAAACATCGTGCCGTTGTCTCAAGTCAGATGACCGGTGTCTGTAATATCTGTCAGAACATATTCACGCAGATCTTTCAAATAACCGCATTCGCTATATCTGTTTGTTCGTTGAGAGGAATGCTTCAATGTGTGGTACTAAAAACTAGGCTTTTAGGGATACATTGCAGAAGGTGTTTATCAAGGCACCTTATAATCTCGTTGATGCTAGCCAACTCGACTAGAAATAGCCGATTTCTCTATTGTCGGTAAACTGGTGTTCAATTGTGGCCTCTATGCAATCTATGAAATCGTCGCTCCTTTCCTCTTCAAATATAAACTGAAGCTCAGTATACCTGAAACATATTAGAGCAACGTAGCTAATCGCTATTTTTCTAATATTGTCGTTTAAAGTTGGCCAGTGTCGAAAGATGGCGCCTAACCAAACAGTTCTAGCATATTGGAAACGCCAAAGTGACCAATGCGAAGTTCTTTATTGACAGTTCGCAGAGTCACATAGGGATACAGGCAGAACTTTTGGTATCTATCCCAAGACTTGTTTGACGATAACGTCATCAATAATGGAAATCCTGACAGCGGAATCTTGAATGTAGGTTTTTAACCTATCAGCAATTAAGGTAAAGGAGCCGAGCCCAGCCCAGGATGCAACATTTGGGTTAAGCTATCCTTTTTCGTTCTTCATACTCTCACATCCATGTTCTTCCACGAAGATCAAACTGTCCAAAAAGTGTGTTGTAACTAATATATTAATTTATATCGATTATCCTTGTAGTGTAATTACGCATGTACGTTGGCGACATGTAGCTCTGTAGACAGTATCCGCTTAAGCTACTTCAACTCAAAAATGTCGAAGATGAAATCTGATTGAAATTCGCGCATGTTTTTTGTAGTTGCGGCTAGCTTCGTATCCTATACATGCACTATGAGACATGGCCTATAGAGCACATCGGCCATGGAACTTATGAACCATCATATTTAATGACGATGATTTTGAACAAGTTGAGGCACCGTTAATCCGCGCACAATTTCTATCCCGAGGGAAACCACTGTGAAAAAGATAAACATTTCATCATTTTCTTCATATAACCACCTCTACCTGGGTTTTCACGAAAATCAAAAAGGGTGCTTCAGTACGATATGAAACATAATAAGAGTAAAAGCAAACGTACATCCCATATCATATCTCAGCCGGTTGTAATACAAGACTTGAAAGCTGAGATTGTGGAATTCTCAGAACTATACAAGTTTGGAAATCGGGCATAACTGACCTGGCTCATTTTTCTTCTAAACACACGTAACGATCTCTATGGTCGTGGGTCGTGAACGATGACTTTACAAAGAGTGACGCCTCCAATATGTCCCATAGATAATAATAATAATAATAAGACACCATTGGTGGTTGCTATCAACGTTCTAATAAGATGCCGCAAAGGGTCCAATAAAAGTTGGCACAGTTCCGAAAGAACAAGTCACAGTACGCCTCTATAGACGATACAGAAGAAACACACGTAGCGATAGAATAAACCCAACGCACGCGTACAACGAATTGTGACTGATCTAAGTAACAACGCACCTAACAACATATTTATTTGCCCAACGGGCAAAACTTACCTATAGTGCTGCATTTAAGATGATTAGCATTGTGCCATTTGGGCGTTAAATAATTGATTTAACAAAGTTATTAAACGAATTGCCTCTTAATGTGAGAAAGCTTTTTCACGAAAGGTCACTGCGACCAAATTTAACACCATTTCTACGTATTATAATGCCAACACGGGTAAATTCTGTGCAAATCCATTAGGTTCGGAGAAAAACTCATATACCTACACAGGTTACCAATTGGTATTCAAAAGTCGAGATTGTCCTCTTTAGAGGCTGCCATATGTATCGATAGATGATTTAGATTTAATCGTTCACAGTAACCGTACCTGAAGTTGATACTAAACAATGGAAAAGCTACCATTCAAATATGTTAGTTGAATGGTAGCTTTCAAATCATATGGCTACTGGGCCATTACCTCACCCTAAGCAATATATATGTATGTATTTGTAAGATATTTAAATTTTTCTTTACTTACTTTTATTTATTTATTTACTTTAATTACGTTGCTGTAATACGACGAAGCGGTACTGAAGAAGGAAAATAAAAGAAGGCCAAACTTAAAATCTAAAGTAAATCTGTCTGTAAAGTATAATCTAGTAATGATTATGCTTTCATATATGATTATATTGTTCTGTTATGGATAAATTTATGTTACAGCCTTACCGAAAAGTATACTGGTATACCCTCACCGTACATAGAACTCCAGTTGTTTAAAATTACTCTGTGTTTTGAGTTCTACGTCCGGTATAGCCGTAAGGCATTTTATCGTACGGCTGGGCCCCCAGTACGGAACGGAGTGTGATTATGGCCGGGTTGAAATTCAGACTATAACGTGCTTTTGATTTTTTCCCGCAACCACTGTGCCCATTAAGCTATCACAGGGACTCTTTAAACGAAATCAACTCGGAGCACGGAATGGAATCTGTTGTTTAAAAAACCCGCTGTTTCATTGCGTTGCTGTTAGAGATCATCGTTTCCCGGATATCTGTCTTAACCTGCAATCAGCCAGTTAAATTACTTAGAGAAAATTTCGTGCTTTTTTAATTTTTTAATGTAATTTAGCGTCTTAGCGTAATTGTAATTTACGTAAGTAGAAAAACCGATACTTAAACACAGAACAATGAAATTACTAATATCGAGTATTTTTCTAACGAAGAACCTTGTTGGGAATGAGAAATTAATAATTATAATAAAACCCCACCATATAAAACCAATAAGAGTCTGCATATAGGAATGTATGCAGCCCATCTGGACAACTGCAGTAACGATATTTCTGTTTTTTGTTCTGTAAAGGCCTTGAAATGGGCGAAAACATTGTCTTGAAAATGACAGGTCTAGTAGATCTAGTTGATGTTAATAAAATCAAAATACCGTGATAACTTTGAAACATTCTAAACTCTGTTTCAGAGTCGCGCCAATGTCTCGGTGACACCAACGCTGATCGTCGCCATTAGAAGTTTTAGTAATAATAATGAAAATAATGCAAGGAGACCAACTCTTTTTTTTCAATTTCAAAATACCTCCTTCTATATATCATTGTGGTTAGCACAAACGCCATTTGTGTACAGCACTCTGACCCTTTGCCCTGTGCTTTCGGTTATCTACGGTTGATCAGTGCCGGTTAAGACAGGACGGATGCATTTTGGTTCTTATTTCAGGCTCATAAAGTACATCCTTAATGAATTAAATACACTTATTTGTAGGCGGTATCAGTCGAAGGATCCATATCGTATGGCATATCCGGTAGTGCCCCCACGTTAACTTAGTGGGTAACGTATTTGCATGCTAATCTTAGGGACACTAGGTTCGAACCCGGGTATAGACAAACTTCGTTTCGTACTAGGAGCCGGTCGCTTGACGGAATGCTTAAAGGCGATACCGGACATAGAACATGAAACATAGAGGTCGTGCTATGTTGTAGTAGAGTTGCTGTCTAGATAGCAGTTATAGCAGATTGCACCATGTATTGGGTAAAACTCATAGAAGTAAAGTATCTGTATTATCTGTAAAAGCTCGACAAATGGACGGATGATTGCTAATGTGAATTCCCTTTGGTTCTCGGGTCGCGAGCTGAAGACACTTCTTGATGGTTATTCCAAACTGGCGTCGCGTATTGAAACTCTCATTTATTAGAAAATGTGTACGCTATCCATGGCAGGTGAAGTTGACGATGCTGAATTCGTCCAAGATACACGAAGTATCATAAGTGGTCACGATCATGATATGGATAAATTCACTAGAAGGAAAATTAAGAAATTTTTAGAATAAGGTGACTTTCATCTTGATAAACTCGGTACTTATCTAAACAGGGTTTGTTTGTTAGGTTAAGGATTTCTGGTTTAGATTAAATCGTGCAAACTATACGAACGCAGAACAATTTTCTAGGCATATCCAAGCCGAATGATCACATACAACTATTCTTCATAATCTAATTTGAATTTTGTGTCTTTTGACCTCAGATGGGATCGTACCGTTTCTAATATCAGCTTTAACAAACGACAGGTTAACCGCGACAGGTTAACCGCGACAGCAGAAAAAATGACAGCGTCTACCCTTAGGCCTGCGAGCAGGTCATTAGCTATGATCCTATTTGACCTTCTTTAAACACTGAATTTCATCTTCACTTATTTCTGGTGGCTGTTGATAAGCGGGCTTTCAAACAATTTGATGTGAATCAGAATATTGTAAATTTCGTTTAGATTCTTTATTATAAGAAGTCGACAAATGGTCACCCACCTTTGTTTGGAATGGCCCTACGGTCTTTTTGAGTTGACTGGGCGAAGTTTTATTATATTATTAGTGCTATCATTTATCGAGCGTCTTATAGCTTGATAAGACGCTGAAGATGAACTGTCAAAGAAACGTAAATGTATTCGGTGTATGTCACTTACAGAAAATTATCCACAATGTATTAGAAAACAGCAAAGCATGTTACGCTCACGGATAACTTATTCTAGCCCTTTACTTTACCGCACTTCAAAGGAAAATTTTCTTCTGACCTCTCACTGGCGCGTGACAGTTATAGAAAGGCCGTAAAGGCCATTACAGGGATAAACTTTTATATCCGATCATCTACTTATTTGGGAGCCCGAACAGACCATATACATATACAGACTTTATTAGTGATATTATCGATATTTGTACGGTACCTAACATATATCGCTATAGTCTCCATATAATTCAATACTTCGCGCCACTGCGTCACATATGAATGATTCGGAGATCTCTGTTGGCTGAAAGTTTCATAACGATCTTTTCGCCATCAGCACTACCTCAAAGTTTGACTTCACTAAAAAGTTTCGCTGCTTCGCCTTGCTTTACAACGATGAAAAAAGGCGGCTGAAATCTTGTGTTAAATATCACCCCACAGGGTCGTCCGGATTGCGATGCCTACATTGAGGGGTCGCGAATCGTGCCGCTGAGTACCGGCACCCAAGCAAAGGTCTGCCGTACGAAGGCTAGAAAGGTTCACACGTTTAGGTTCGTATAATAGCTACACACACAACTGTATTAGGCAGACAGACGGGGTCGACATCAAATCATTTACGCATATGCGCCTCACGTATAAATCGGAGGAACGAGCACATTGTGGAAGTGTTCGCTGAGGAAGAGCTCTTTTCATGGCTGCATTTAGCTAAATTGATCGATAGTAAACCCTGTTGTATGCGCCTATAATATCTAGTACGAAGCTGTTCCGTATTTTTTCTACTGCACGTTATTTAGTAGCGGCTATAAATAGCCCTTGTTCATATAAGCTTGAATAGAAAACGACTTGTAATATATGATCGCTAGCAAAGAAAGTACAGTGCTTCTAAAAAGGCTAGGGCTTAGAAAGCTAGTAGTGTCGCTAAAGATGATGCCTCCATCTGAAGTCTCACGACTGAGCGGCATCAGCTAGCATCTGCACATTCATAAGACAGAAAGTCGAAGGTATCATAACTATACCATCAGTCCCTTTCACGGTCCCTCCTAAATTGTAAAGGAATATAGCGAATCAACTCAAATGTCTACCCATTATTTAAGGATACAGGAGTGCAACTGTGTCTTGAAGTCAACTACTCCGCTTTGTGAGAAGATGTAGAACGTTTAAAATTCACATTCTGGGCTACGAAGTTAGTTCATTCAATCAGTTGGCAACTATATCTGTGTAAAGACGCAGAGCTAGACCGTGAAGATGAATCTACCATTCTAACTAGAAAACACGGTTTTTTTTAGCTTTTTTTTTTTTTACCTTAAGAACGTAAGCATTTAAATGGTTTTCGCATGTCATCGCATGGTTTTTCGTTCAGCCTTAGCACTTAGAGCGGAGAAAGGGTGCACGTATTTAATCTGAAATTTATGCATCACATGTCTTTATGAAGTCATATCGTTTGCATAGATGCGTAATCAGTTATTCACTTTTATCGATAGCGGAAGAATATATCCCGCGCTGTATGCTAATGCATAGGTATGACCTCCTTCTTATAGGACTCTTGGGTCTACAAAGTTTTTTCCCACTACACTACAGCGCCCCAGTGATGCGTAGAAGGGCTTCGCTGACTGTAATCGATAAGGAAATTTTTAATCTGGAACAACTGTGAACTTTTTTTTCGACGTCTCGTAAGAAAAATTGCCTAACCAGCAAAATTATGCAGTTGAAGAATATCCAATAGGGTGGGCACGGCATTGCGTCGTAATAAATACGAATCGGTCAGCTTGACACAACTAATTGAAGAACGTCGTTGTTAGCGAGAATGTTGGTGGCTGCCCTTATAGTAATAGGCATAGGACTTTACTCGATAGAAGAAATTAGCGATATAATTGACTGGTGTTTTTCTACATTGGCATGTAACAACTAAACAGAATAATGTGTAACCGCGATGTACATATTAATCTAACCTAATCATAACATCTACCAGTTGCATCATTATAACGCTGATTAGATCTGACGATCGCTGGTCCTCAGACGTTAAACTCGAATGGCCTCGTTCTCAGTTTTGTTTTGACAAAATCATCGC
>NW_019213403.1:0-44786 GCF_002532875.2 Varroa jacobsoni
CTACTCCTAAACTGGCATTGATTGGTAAACAATATGCTCAATGATTTTACAGGTTAACAATCGAAAGTTCATTTATATGGAGTTGTACATACACTGACCTACATTTAGAACGAATTAACAAGCTATTTTCGCACTCACTATTTTTTCTAAGTTATGCAATGTATGAAGTATTCGAAACAATTCCGATTAATGTGTGCCAATCGTTAGACGATAGAACTTTACGACGAAGAGTTTCGAAATGTTACGTAGGATGTGTTAAGAAAAAGAATGATTCGTACTTAGTAAAACGGCGATGTTTTGACGGGCCTTTAATACTGAGTGGCATAATGTAGGCGAAAAGGAACCAATTAGTTCCTTAATTTGAAAAAATCCAGTGATCTTTCACATTAAATCATGTTCCTGTTACCAACGTACTTACCTTTCTTTATACTTGCTCCGATCCCCCCCCCCCGCAGCCAGTGGCTAGGTTCGGCAAACAAAATCTATCGCATGCTGATTTATTTAGTGTCCAATTTTACCGTAGCTAACTTTAACAGGGTTCCTCTGTTGACGCTTGGATCAGTATGCTCTAACAGGCTTTGTACTGTAATCGTGGTCATTACTTGATAATGCGACCACGTTTTGAAGCATCAGAGTTGGAGAAACAGGTAGAAGATTTGCTGCTTTATAAAAATGGACACCTCGTTTACTTTATGGCAATACGGTTGTCCTTCGTGTTGTCTTAGATCGTACCACTGTCATCGTCATACGCGACCTGGATGTGTTGATCTACGTTGGTTACGTACAAGTAGCTGGTCGGCTATGGTCCACTTGCTCTATGTTGACACTGGTTTGAATGTAATAGCGGTCATGCTCCTCCCGTTCGCCCATTCATTTCTTACCGAAGTCGGCCATACGAATATACATCCTCTCAGTGGGGTTGCGTTATCGATTTAGAAGGAGAACTTGGCTGGCTGCTGCTGTACGCAACAGCCGGGGGATGCTGGTTTCTATCCATTTCTTTGCATGTCGGGCTGCGTCCACGTACGTTCTAACATGTTAGTGTGTTTTGAAAAGTGATTGATACACATATAGTCGGGCCTTTCCGGCTTCTTTTAACCGTGCCTCTTAAAGCTCAGCTAGCTTAGACCCGTCACAGTCTATCCTTTCATTACGACATGGGAGACATGTGACGGACAACCGCTAGCTGGTTCAGAAGGTCCGGGTGTCCGTCACTCAGGCTCTTCTGGGGCTCCACAAATAAGGCCCATCTCAGATTTCATCATTAGAGCGGGGCCTATATCGTCCACCGAATGCTAACGGTTAGTTGACTTTGAAGAGCTCCTGCTTGTTCAGGAAGGAGCGAGTTTGTCCCGTTGCATAAATGAGCCTACTTCAAAGTTTCCCCTGAAGGGAGAAGAATTGCTTCTGTCTGGCTTTTACGTGTGTGGCTGTTGCGCCTTGTGAGTTGCAAAGTAGATGTTGTATTGTAGGCTTTGTGTGCGACTGGTGCAGTTGATCGCTTTCGTCTTAAAATTTAACTGTCTTCTCCAACTAACAAGAGCTCTGCATTAGTCCAGCAGCCATCATTAGGGTATTAAGAACCTTGAACGACCCAGTATATTCAAAACCAATCAAACAAAGACGAGCTGCGAGCTTGTTCCTTTAGACTGGGTATGTTGTCGGACTTCAAATGAAGTCATGAATTTATTAGGAGAAATTAGCGTAAATATTATACAAAAACTTAGCAACACATACACTGTGCTTTATTAATAAAACAAATCTAACAGTCAGACTGGAATGGTAAGCAAAGGTTTCCATGCGGTTTTGTCATATATTTATGAGGAAAAATCGCTGAATAAGCAGCTCCGTCAGGTGGCTGGAACTACAATAAGTTCATTAGTTTTAGCGAACCTTAAAACAGTTTAAGGAAAAATAAACGTCTGAACATACACTTTAGTTCTGTTTTGCGGAAGCGTACTTTATACGTATCTAGATTTCGGGGCATTCCGTTTGTAATTTTTTTTTCGACAAGTTATTGAAAAAGCCATTCAAATCTCGTTGGTTCTCAGCGGAACTTGGTTGGTCTCTTCGGAACAGATAATACAACTCACTATGGGTAAGCATGCTTTCGCTAGGTGAATTTTGCCAGGGAGCAGGCATGGTGGGATAGACGAAACTACAAAAATGCGTTACTTCCGAAATTATAGGAAAATGGTGAATCTTAAGCTAAAACACTCCAAGCCAGTCGTCAGGAGCCTCGGAACTTTGTGCTTTCACGTCAACAGTTTTCACCTCTCTGGGACTGTGTTTTTATCATGTGTCAGATCGTCTTTGCGGGTAAATCCTTTACTCGACTAAGCGACTTAACGAGACGCTTTTCGTTTTGTCGTTATATGGCCTCGTCTATATCCCCTCGAAATAGGCAGGGCACGGATTGGACCAGTTATAGAAACCATCGTAGAAACAGCAAGATCATTTGTATTTAGTACAAATATATGATGTAATAATTTGTTCTTGTTTGTGTCGTATAAAGCAACACCCACATTTAATGTATTATTGCATACCATTTACATAAAATACGTATTTATTTTACAGTCTAAGACTTTGACTTTTTTTTTCTAGGTTTTTCCTACCCCCTAACGGAGCTCTTAAGGACAGGTAGCGCAGCATTTAAATGAAATATACGCCAACACATCATTGATTAGGCGTGCGTCTACGAGCACCGTAAGATAATAGAAAGAGTTTATAATGTACTGCTCTGTCGCTTGTACGCACTATAAAACGAATGCGACTACAGCTTTGCTTTGAAGAAACATCGTTCAGGGGATTGGCCGAAAAATGGCCCGCACTTAAGTTATCGACCACGATTGCATGTACCGACGTGTCATTAGTTCCATCAACTTGTCATCCACTGAACAGCTCCATTGTGTGGGTCCTTATTTGGAGAAGGTTCAAAAGGGGAAATCTAGCAAAGAAAGGAAGTATTCATTAAGTCGGATAAACGAGAAGAGATCTACAGTAATCATATCGCCTAGAACGCTTTCCTGAGCAAAAAAAACTCCAGCTTCGTAGATTTTGCAATGATTAAAGCATCGGCTATTTCAACGAGCTTCGTAAACGGGGTCTCGTGTACGTCCGTAACTAGAGTTTAGTATAAAAAATTGAGAAAACTCTTTACTCAAAACAGATACTCATTGGTTCAACTATTTTTGTTCTTGCAGCACGAACGCGATATCGCAATGACGCGTACCCCTACCGCAATATAGCTATGTACGTCTAACAAAAACAATTCTTAAATGTCAAATTAAACTCTTTGTTAACGACAGCATAAAACATCAGTTAATCATCAGAAATTATTATTATGTTAGAGACATGTATGGATTCTGGCAGTGAGTCATATAGGCGCTTCATTTTTGGGGACGATCATTGAAGCTGTGAAGTTCCTCTTTTTGCAACAACTTTTCCTGTCTACGTGGAGAAGTAGTCGCTTCGAATGTTTGTTATTTGCTCTAAGCAGGCAGCTCAAGCATTGAATACTGCTAACAATGATCCATGGCCCAGGAGACGTTGGCTTTCTGAAGAGTCAACACTGATTGTACATTTACATGACGATATCTTTGAAGGTTTAAAGGTTTGAAGTTTTATTACTGTGAAATTACTATTACGGCAGAAATTTCATTCTCAATATTACAGATATTAGGTTGTGTCGACCGAAACTGTTACAGATCTAAAAGTACTAAATTTATAATGTTGACAATTGAATTTCGAACCCGTTTAGGTAAATAGGTACCATGTATTTTGCAACAATCATCTCACTTGCCGACATTCGTTGAGGACTGACAAAACTACTAGAACCTATCTCTATTACTATCAGTAAAACTTCAAGTAAAATGTTGCTATCAAATATCCTGAAAATAGCACTTCAAACTGAATCTTGTAGAAAAAGGATGTTGTTCAAAAAGGGAGGTTAAACCCGGGGGTTGTCATCGGCTAGAATTGTAGCTTATGTAAATAATGCCGAAGATTTGCGTAAGAAAGATTTCAATAAAAAATTGCATGTCCTACGATTTTAATCATACGAAACGAATTCTGGCCCTCTGTGTTTAGCGTGTCCTGTTACTAACGGGCTATCAATTAATGTGTTTGGGTGAATCGTTTGAAAATAACCAATCAAATTACCTTAAGCAAAATGTCCTCGCTTTGTTTGGTTCCTATCATTATGGCCGGCACATATATTATAATATTGTTTTATTATTAAATATTGTTAACCTTCAACTTACTCGAAGGGTTTCTAGGTGAGTAAGGTAGCCATCGACAACACGGAGTGCGACTCTGTGAGATAACCAAATGAATTGAATAGTAAAATTACGATAGAAAGCTATTATCCCGATCGTAATTAATCTGTTAACGCAATGCTTTGCGATATAAACTACTTTACTACCGTAGGGCAGCCCGAACCCGTACACAAACACAGACACAAGTAGCGGCAGTGAGAGTAATGCGACATAAAATTAGATGGGTTATTGTCTCGTGATCGAACCCGGGCCGGGCTCTTGGAGAGCACAGTCGCTTGTGTTAGACGTCTGTAGAGTACAACAGGCTTTCGCAGAGAAACTACAACAATTTATCATGAAACAATCTCGAGGAGTTGATGACTCAAGACCAAGTCATCTTTAAGTCCCTTTGAGCAGGTGGCGTCGTAGTTGTTCATGCTAGTTCTAGTCAAATCTGCCTATTTTAGTCTCTCTCTCTCTCTCTCTCTTATGTTCGCTTTATTTCCTCAGATAGATTTGCCGAGAAGCCAAGAAAGCTGGATCGTAGGTGTTGATAAGCAAGTCGGAAAATTGTTACGGGTAGAAATGGAACTTAATTATCGACTATGGGAAGCCGGAGTCATTGTATCAAACGGGACAGTTAGTTAGATAAATTGTAAGTATGGCAGCATCATTAGAGAATTTCGATAGAATTGATGGATGCGTTAGAAGGCTATACCAGTCCTTAATTGAAGTCTTCACGGTTGGACAGACTCTCGAAAGAAAAGCGCAGCGTTAGAGTGTGAAAAAATCTCAAGGGGTTGACGATTTACGAAGGAAAGCCATCTCATATCGTTTCTGATAACGCTCTACAGTTGTTCGCGCTATTTCTAACCAGATCCGATATTTCAAAGACCTTCCTATACGCTCCTCTGGGATAGTACTGAACGATGATTTTAATTTACGTGTTTAACTAACTTTTTAGGAATTTAATAGTAAATTCTCATTGTTTACATTATGTTAGGGAGGCTTCGTAGCCGTGCAAATATCGATTCACGTTACGAATTCTCAGGGAAGTTATAGATGACGAAATGATATGATAACTATTGCAAGACTCCAATGTGTGGCAAGAAGTTTTTAAATTATTACTAAATTAACTTTATTTAACTAACCTTTAGGAAACCCTGAACAGGTGCCATCTTCACCAGACAAATTTGCTACGACACACTAACCATAGAAGATTTTATGCCGAACT
Source organism: Varroa jacobsoni (assembly GCF_002532875.2). NCBI lineage: Eukaryota > Metazoa > Arthropoda > Arachnida > Mesostigmata > Varroidae > Varroa > Varroa jacobsoni. The sequence continues at coordinate 5,491 of NW_019213403.1, forward strand.
TAAGTTAAATCGTCACTTTCTTTGGTACTTATCGTAAGTTAGCCTCTGTCCGTAGGCCAATACACCATTGAGGCCACTGTTGACGTTGTCTGTCCATAGGAAGAGGACACGTGTAGAACATTTAGTTCGGTTATCAGTTAAAACGATTAAGTCATATCTGTGTTGCTAGCGATCGATGCGACAGGCCGCCTGGTGGCCATCTGATCTATTGAATATTGGATGATCAGGCGTTCTAATCAGGTCCAGGAACCGAGACAGCAGGAACAGAAGCTGGTGTTACTGTGTAAACAAGCCGAGTTTCGCCTCAGATGCCAATGCGCAGCGCGTGGTCTTCCTAGTCAATGCTCGATAGTCCGGTTCTTTGCTGCTCCATATACCTGATTAACTTTATGCCAGCTACTTCGCGACAAGTAAATCTCCAAGCCACAGGTTGATAAAAATCGACCCGTTGGCCACAGATGCGAAAGCTTCAATTGGGCAAGGGCCAGAGAAGCGAGGACTTCCGTCGGGAACGTCTGTCGGGGTCCGCTAATATTACCAAGTCCGAAAGCGACTTAACTACGGAGGGTCTAGGGTAATCAATTGCGAAGGGGAAATTCGGCAAGACGAAAGGCGATTGGGAGTACGGGGGGGGGGGACTGGAACGTAACGATTGTCTTTCGAACTCTAACCTTCCAGCTGGTGCCACTAACCAGTATAGAGTATAATTTTGAGCGGGCATTAAACGATATAGATGTGTGGGGAAACTGCTAAGCAGAGCCGTACAACATCTAAACATAATTTCACTAAGTTTCACGTCGCGGAATGAGATGATTTAAGTTATATCACGGCAACAACCACGGCAAGTCGCATATGTCGGCCGCTCTGTAGATTGGCTTTGAAATCATTTAGATAATACTAGAATGTGCTGATGCATATATTTGTTTATAGAAAAGAGACCTTGGCTCCTACCGTATTGTCACAAACAATACGGTAGGAGCCAAGCCAAAGGAAACAAATCACTTTGTCCAGTGTACGATATTTATTTTTCAAATTGACTGAGCAGTAAATTAGACATATATTTAATATGGACAAGCAGAGGTTCACTGACGGTCTAGATATCAAATGCTACGGTCCTAATTGGAAAGCTCGTCCTTTATATACAATTTAACACACTCATTTGTACCAAAAAAACAGCTGAAATTTTAAGAAGTTTATGATGAATCAGGAAACAAAGGAAGTTAAAGTTTGAGAATTCGACAAGTTGATAGATTCTTTAGACGACAGCATACTGCCCCATCCTGGTAAATTTTCAGCACTATTTCCAAAGGACGTATCTGTGTGAGCCACCAAATTGCGTGATATAGTATAGGGTGCATACGATAAAAACAATGCGAATAGTATTGGAACTGATCTGAAATCTTGGTAATGATCGGGAAATGGCTTCAGACCAACACGCGGGCTAGCAGCATCGACTACCACTATGATGAGTACCAATTTTCGCTATAGTCAAAAACACTGCCAATTAGTGGTATGAATATGACTGAATTCGATATGCACTTATTGGTTATTTTTAATCTCATTTTAATATGGCCACTTCCTATACACGAACTTTTTTTTTTTTTTTTTTTGATCAAATATGCCTTCGCAGGACAATTAACTGAGATTTATTATATATGGGAAGGATGGGGCTATACAAGCGAGGATTTTCTAAATCTGTTATACCTAAAAATAAGCGATGTAACGAAAAACATATCCCAGTATATTTTAAAAACTTCTCTATTATGTAGTTAAAACGGGTTCACTTAATCACATTGGTATCTTATCAATATCGACGGAAGGCGCCGATCGGTTTTGTTGGCTAATATAGACCTATGAAGTGGGGTCATGTGGTCCACTAGTTATTTAGTGCCAATAAATAGGTCATTTAACAGCGTTAAGAGGAAAGTTTTTACTGAAGAAAGGGTAACTAGACCGTTTTCTGCATAATCTTAGCCGGGCTGAGACTCTCCTGATTACATAGTATCCTAGTCTAAGTAATAGCAATACTATCCATGGACGTAATCATCCATGACAATATAGTTTTTTTTCGAAGGACACGCTAGACTGATAAGGCACTTAAAATATTTTCAGATGTGACACGCTGTTGACTATAACGACATACAATACAACGAATGCTCAGACATTTATATCTATACATTAAATAATTTCTATTCTACTAAGTTGAGGCGTGATTTGAGACCACTTGTTTCTTCGTAAGATTAGCATCGGTTGTATGTATATTTATGGCACCTCACCCCAACACACACCTCGGGACTGGACCAACGATTCCTGATCTTTTCCTAAGGGGGGGGGGGGGGGGGCTTCATCATGTACTAATACAACTATATAAGTAAACTTGTGTAGTAGAATTAACTCTAGGTTAAAACTGAAAAGGCGACCGCAAGGTGTTGTCAGTATCGCAAAATTTCCAACGCATATGACCTACCTCTATGATGATTACTAAATGCAATGGATCTTATTAGTTCAGTCTATAAATGTACTTTCAACTTTATCTAAATTATAAATAAACATATCACATTTGAAAGTAATGTTTCAGGTCGAAGAAGCTTCACTGGTTAGGTTTTAGTCGCGGATGTAACGCGTTTTGTGATAAGCGTGTGCAATGCAAAAAGAGAAAATTTCCATTTTACCCAATCATTGACTGAGCTGAAATGATCGCTTTTGGTTCAATATAAGCTTGGACATTCACAGTAAGGTATTTAAGCGTCTGTTTTTACACAAGTCTGTGTGTTTTTAGGGGGAAAGCCTTACGAGAGACGCTGATTAACCCCGATGAGCTTTATATGAGCGCCGCTCATAACACCCTTCGCTCCTTCGCCCCTGGTCAACCTTTCCGAGCCGTTTCCTCACGAAAATCTCCACCGAGACACTGGCTACTAGACCATTGCTCATCGACCGCATTTACCGACTAGAACGGTATTGGGCCCTATATTGGCTTGGTCCGGACGAATGAACAAGGAGGCGAAAGATAATATATGATAACTACCAGAGCGAAATACTGTCGCATTGAGCGTAGTCGTTATAGAAGCACAGTAAACAGTGAAACAAATATTTAATATGTGCCTGCGTACATCTATTCATGAGGTGTAATCAACAAATCCTTCAATGGAGAACTTCAGTGACTGGTGACGTTCGCCTTCATCGGTTTTAGTACAAAAATTAACAGAATGGGAATAGAATGTTTTTGGTATTCGTAAACAAAGTGTGTTAGCCGTCAGTCTTGACAATAGAGCATGTCCAATAATTTGGAATATAACTCTTATAGTTTGACACCGGTAGGATACATGAGCATTTATAAGAGCGTTCTTCTGTTTTTTCAATTTCACCGCCTTAGAGAAAGAGTTTCTCGCGAACGATTTAAAACTCACGTACATTTTCCACGACATTTCTACTGATCTAAACGTTGTCGATCAAAATTTCAAATTTACACCAAAAATACTGTATTTTTTTTCTCTGTAATGCTAAAAAAATTGTCGAAATTTTAAGGTGGAAATCATATCTTAGTTTGAAGTTAGCTCAGACAGCGTTCACCTCTGTGTGATCTGTGATCGGCTTTTCTTTCATTTGAATATTGATACGAAAGTTGAAATCTCTTCTTTCCTAATGTTTTCTTATTCGACTGGGTGTATAAACGATAGACTGCAAAATGCTATCGTTCGGTTCGAGATCCCCGTCGAAATTTTTTTCTGTGATGCTCGCTGCGAACATTATTTCATTAATATTCATTGATTCAGCATAGGTTTTTACCTGGATCAAAATTGGTCCTTCTATTTTACCTGATCGCTTGGCTGTGTTTCATTTATGGCCGGGTAGAATATGAGCACTGCTGCCATTGAATAGAATAGTAATTATTTCCATGGCGCTATGTCGAGCCAAGGTCAGATTTATTTGGCGTGTAATATGTATATGCATGCATGGTCAGACAAATCGTTCCGTAGCGGCGTGCTGATATTTTCTAGGTTATTTACTGTAATCTCGGAGTTGTAGAGTGCTGATCTGTTTCCAATAAGATCAGATTAACTTCAGTATTTGTGTTTTTGTCGGGTTGATTAACATATACGTCGAAGATCAGCAAATAGACTTTGCGGTATTTCGTCCTCAGGTATGTTACGATGATACGTTGACAGCTATGCTCGGGAATCTCTCTAACTCAGCAGATTGAAAACCCAACGTTGGTCAGTGGGCCTGGTCTTTGGAAGTTGACGATTATTTTTGGCCTCATCTCAAAACTATGTTCCGCGTTGTGTTTCTTAGAAGGCAAACCATAAAGCGACACCAACTTAAAGCGTGTGCTGATGCCAAATGTTCTGTTAAGGCGTAATCTATTTTACTGAAGTTACCAGTAATAACACGTGAAACAGGCCCACAGTAAAGAATCTAGGTTTACATAAGGCGATTTCAGTTATTTTAATCGTAAGAAATGAAACACGTAAAGAAATACTTGCTCTAATAGATAAAAAGAAAAAAGCCGTTTGCTATATTCAAACGTATTTGAATTTAATACAGTTGCTTCGGACAGCGACGACAGGAGAAACACCTTTGGTACATGCACAAACCGATTCAGATCTTAAATTATCTTGCACTATTATACCAACATTTTATATATTTTTTTCAATGTAAGCAAAACATCTTCATTAAGACCTAAAAATTAAAAACCGAAAAAGAAAAAAAAAAAGCAAAATGTAAAAGGCTACTATCTACAAAAGCATTTCTTCAAGAAAAAAGCTTAAACCTAAGATTAATAAAACTAACAGAGGAAACTTATCTTTATTAGCTTAGTTTTTGTTTAGTAGCTCAGCCACACCGCAAAATTTCGGGCCTATTATAGTATTCAAATACGATAGCAATTAAAGTGGCGCACTTACCTCAATCACCAAACCAGCTCTTGACTTTTGCAGTCTCTGACGCGCTTGCACTAGCTACCGTAATCATTGTGAAGTATAAATAATGGAAACTACTTTAGATTCTAAGATACACTTAGTGCCTTCGTAAAAATGTTTCGAAAAATTTAGATCCAGCCGATAATAAAATTACTATAGATAAGCGCAGCAGATGTAAGGGGATCTCGTACTCGTTTCGTAATGATAAGTTGCCTATTACCATGGCATTTCTGAAGTCACTGTTTGGTAGGGTCTCTATGGGACATGAATGTTTCCGTTATTTATGAAGCTTGTATTGTTGATAAAGTTTTTTTTGACTTAACTTAGGCCCTAGTCCTGCGGGTGTTTCACAGAAAAGAAATAAATGAAACTTGAACTGAAGTAATAACAACATATCGAAGTACTTGTCAAATATTTTACGAGGATACTGTTTTTTTCTACAGCAAATATTAAACATTTTTATTTTACTTCTTATTACTTAGAAGCCAAATGTATCACCCGTTTTTTTGAGCGCCAATATTTGTTTTCCTTCTCTAAATACTAACTGGTTAAATATTTTTCTATATTTTATAACAATAATAGCTGAACCGCTGTCAGTGTTTTGAAGCATTGAATGGGTAAGCGTTGGCAACCAAAACACAAAGATAGAGTTGGAAATTTTTGCAGGAGGTACATGTACATTGTTTTTCTAAATTTGTAGCTATTTGAATTACGCGTCGCACTTTTTAGGATTTGTTGGTCGATTGTTTTTTAGTCCTATTCTAAAGGCCGTCTCCAAGACGCCGCGTTTTGTACTAGTTTATATTATGGCTTTAATAATGACTAGTTAACTCTGCTTTGCAACAAATCATTGGCGGCACAAACTACTGACACCGTTTCTCGTCCTATACAGTTTCTCGTTCAATGACTTTTGGCAATAACATATCAATGAACATGTTTTAGGTACCATTCAGGTCGAAAGCTATCCAACATATGCCATAAGAACGCGCTTTTCACTCCTTGTACTTATTCCAGGTATAAGTTCATTGCAACGTTGTTAATGTTTAGAATACCCCTTGCTTAGTATTCCGTTGAAGCTGCATTTGCCCTTTTGAACGATCTAATACAGTGCCCATTTAGCTACTGCATTCTAATTCCGTACGCTAGGTGGTACTCTCTTCGACACTGAGACGTCGGGTTTGGACAATTTACACTAAGAAACTGTACCATTGCGGCGCACGCGTTATAATAATCCTATGGATATCAAAAACAATTACATTTCTGATGGAAAATGGAATTATATCTGCGACTTTTACTATGTGCGCTTGCCGAAATTGCGCTAATGTTGCATAAATGGAATTATGGATGTTCCTCAGTCAAATCATCGGTTCCCTTCACCAGCGCCAATGGATTTATGCCTTTCATTTCTTTAGAGAAAGTTGCTTAGGAAAAAAATCCTAGACCTATCATTTAGAAAAAATGCATGATCTAAAAAAATTTTCTATGCATAAGTAGAGCGAAAGATACAAGATTTAAGCGTTATTAAAACGACACTGGGCAATACATACAAAATACTCTATATGTCCTACAAACAACAGATGATCATTTGTCTTTGTTTTTAACCTTATCGCTACCATCTCGTTTGTCATCATACTATAGGGTTCTACGACTATCACATCGCACTATGAATATGCATCATCGTTATTTAGAGCTTATTCCTGTTATAAATGTAGGCCTTGCTAAACGTACTTCATCTCTTCATTGAGGATTGGTTCTGGGTAAGTGCTCATAACAGTCCCCCGTCGGTTACATAGGGGCTGACTGCAATCTAACCTCACCCCTAATTCTTTTAGTAGCACTAAATCTGCAAAAAACTTCACAGTTAGAAAATATCACAAATATGAAAAAATATTGTGAGTCGAATTCAGTGTGCAAGTTTATCGATATATAAATTCTTTAAGCTTCTACTAAAAATGTGCTTGTTGTTTTTCTCCCAAAATGAGGTTTCTTGAAACGTTTTTTTTACGTGACGGTGACCATCTTCCTAGCCTCACTTGTCTACTTCCCTGTTCCTCGTTAATATCTTTTTAACCACATGTAAATTGCCACTGGATATTTTCGCCGCTGTCTAGTAGCACGCAGGCTGTTTTTAACCGTTGGTTCCGGTTTCTATCAGTTTCCGTACTTTCACTGTGGTTAAGTCGGACTGAGTATGAAAGAGAGGCCGCTGATGAAGGATCGACAGACTGTTGGCTTGCCTTGGCTGATTGTTACAATTGCATCAGCAAACGAGAACGAAGTTCCTACGGACCAACTTGAAGTATAGAGCAGGAAAAGCAAGGGAAAGAAAAGCAGCCTAAAGATCTGAGGACCGGACAGATGGAGCAAGCCGGACGAAAGAGCAAAGGCGGAAAGGAAAATTGTCGACGTGTTTCCGCTTCCTGTTGGTTCTCGACCGCCCATGTGCCCTAGTAGCCGTGTACGAGCATGCAGTGCACGCTCTAGAGCGTATGGCCGCAACAGCGGTGGCAAAGACAGCGGTAGCGCGCAGGAGAAGGAAAATGTCGACGGCGACAACGACGAGACGAACATATCTAAATGCTATTGGTAACACCACAAACTATATATAAATAGAGGTATCGTAAATAACATCTTATCGAATTCGCATGACTCAAGTTCCACCTCGTGCACCTGGATGCTTGGTGTACACCTACTTTGCGTGTACCTGCAGGTGATGTAATCGCAAAAAATCATGGGCTCGAATTGGCCACCGCAACAATAGAGGAAACCAAACAGGAAGCCCGCGAGCAGGGACCAATCATATATATATGTATATATAACAAGGTAGGAAAATAGGTTGAGAAAATGGGAAAGAGATCAGTCCAACAAAATAGAATGGGAACAACCGAAGCTAAAAGGAAAAACCATATGAAAGCCGATAAAACAGCAATGCGGAAGAAGATGGCAGACGAAGAGCGACGGAGTTTAATATTCAGCTCGTTCTTACCCGTTCGCTAACTCCGTCGACGTAGGCGCAGATGCCATCCTAATAGTACATATATGTATAGGCGAAGATTCGTTGCTCTTCGCTGGTGAAATGACAGCTAGCACGCCGATATTGCCCTGCAATACTCATTCGCGAAGCGGGAAGAAGTCGGGTAAACTATAATTTTCGTTGGATCAGACTTCTTCGCATTTCTATCCAGCTTGTTCTTCTTCTATAGTATAAGGTGATTAGGGAAGAATCGCAAAATGGCTATTATGTATCACGGCACCCTCCTTTTGTCAGCTCGTTGTCTGTTACACGTGTCCCTGGTACTGTCCATGCATCGGCAACGCTGAAGAGAAACGTGCGATTAAATGAATGAGGTTGAGTAGGCATGAACCACATATTTTTTCTACAGAACTATAAACCTTCGACACAGGACAGAAGTAGCTTTTTTCGATAGGCGAAAAATATATCTAGTCAATGAATAAAAATGGTTTTATTGGCGCAAGTAAACTTCTACCGCTTTATCGTACAGCTAACGATGCATCAGGTGTGCTAAGTGAAGAAAAATTGAGCAAAATAGTGGGAGAAACCTCAATTAATAATAATACGGATTATTTCGCCTGTAACCTGTTGATGGTCCGATACTTACTCGTAACTTACAACGATACACAGTCATAAGTTTATCACTGTGCAAATGTTGTATATGTCATGTTTTGAAAAAGGAAAAAAAGGGCCAGGAACCAACTTAGATGTTCGTCCTGTTCGTTTCATCTGACAGCACGCGATGTGGGCCGAAATCATGCGCATACATTATAAACGATTATTCAAACCCTCGTTCTGACAGATAGTAACGACTGTTTTATTTACAAGGGTATTAGTTTAATCTCTTTTTAATTCAATTGCCATTCATTCTTTCATACGAATATCAGGTAATCTGAGTAAGATAATTAAGTAAAAAGTAAATTCTTAATTAAACAATCCGTCACCAAGACACTCAATCTTAGGGGCTCCTTTACTTTTAGTGGCTTTAGAATACAGTTTTCATCAACAGAGTTTTGCTTTGTCATTCAAATTCTGAGTAAAAAAAATTTAGATTTAAATTTAACAATTGTAGTATGATTGAAGAATTTAAACATAAACAGAACTTTACCTAGCAATTTAAAAGAAACACCTAGAAAAACATATAGGAAAGTCTACGATGGAACTGTGAGTTAGTAAGGCTTGTTTACTTAGTGCGTCGAGTGCACAGCGGCCGAATTTCCTTAGTAAAGAGGTTTTTTTTTACAGATACATTCGTATTTCATGTAACGTAATATGTGCTATTCTTGTTTATTCCCGCAAAAAGCTTGAATATTTTCATAGGAGAAAGCAAACTTGTGCTTTTTGACGATACATGAAACACATTATAGCATTTATTATATATATATATATATAGTTACCATAATCCCTATAAGAATTAGACTTTGATCTAAATATAGTTTTGTCACACTATTTTAGAATAGATACGATAGCAGAGAAACATCAACTTTCCCAGTCCAGAGGCTTCCAATAGGCTCACAGACGTTGCTCCGACGCAATACTGTAATCACAGGACTATTTTGTAAATGGTATCGGATAATTCCAGTTATATATTTCGTACTTACTACGAAGTTTCCTGGAACGTTGCCAAACAATGACAGGAAGCAAAGTGACATGGTGAGCAAATGTTATAATACGAAGTAAAACTACAAGACGCTTTATGGTTAGTATGGTATCTGTACGATCTGAGGCAGATGATTCTCTGAACCTTCCTGAGAGATTCTCAAAAGCTTCCTGCGAATAACTAAAATTACATGTTTACAATACGAAACCAAAAGTTATCGCGCCCACAAGAAATAGCAAGAAAAATAAACTTTTATGGCAGTTTCGAAGAATGGCGATATTAGCAAATCGGGTATATATATATATAGGAAGCTATGTGGGTGTGGACAATTTAAAATGCCTATATTGTTGTGGTTTTAAGGGAAAAATGTGGTAACAGTAGTGGTCTTCTTGCGAAGCACGGAAGAAGACCCAGAAATTGGCTGCAACGAGTTGAATGGTACGTTCAAATAGCCCACAATCGGCCCTAGAATAGAGCATTCAATTCGGGCAGAACTGCTCATCGTCGACTATTCTGGAGTAAGACAGGTTTAGAGTCGAGTAAAATCTTCGTACGGTTATGCTGCTATTTAGAATATGGGCACTTATGCTGCCGGGCCGATTTCCACTGAGTGTATTGATGGGCCGGGTAGGTTTATGAGGCAACGTATCTAAGGGGAAAATCTTGATACGAAAAGTCCAGTAGCATCATACCAGGTATAGCTTATGCTATCATATGGCTACAATATAACTTGAGGCATGCCGCGTCAAAGAGAAATATACATGCAAAAAGTGTAACTTTCAACGATCGATAACGTTGCGCAGATCGTTAACCTGTAAGTGGTCTCAACAGACCGATAAGGACTCAACACAAGCGGCTCAATAACATAGCTAGCCAATGCATATATACTTGAACACAATCTAAGATACTATATAAAGCTGTTATTTGTTACAATATTACATAACATTTGTGTAAGGAGGAGAAAGCGACATATAGAAGTAGCGATCGGTCAGTGAAATTTGACATACAAAACAATCTCGCGTGTATCGAAACGCGTCAGCAAATGCTGGGACGACACAAACGTCCCTTGTCCTGTTCTGGTCCTGGTTCCTATAGGTCTCAGCAACTCAGGGTTTTCAACGTAATAAGATAAAAATCATTGTTTCTAGTTCGTACAGATAGTTTGTCTAAAAAAGCAGCATTTGGGAAACATGATTACGAAAACGATACGTTGTCGAGAAACGGTTCCTTTGCGGATAGTGAGTAAATGCCGTTTATTAGTGAAGTCTTGCAACGAGATTGGCGTATTTGTCGTAGTTACGTCTCAAATTGCCCGTTACGTTTCAGATGCATAGTAGTACCAAAAGCTCTCGTTTGGGACTGGGATTTTTTGCTCAATACGATTAGAAATTTGACATTACTTGCGAGGCTGCAGAAATCTACTGCCCAGTGACGCGCCATTACATCCGACACCTGCAAAATTCATCTCGCTGTAGATATTATCATGAATATTCCAACTGTTTCTCGTTGTTGATTACGCCATCGAAATACAGTAACCTTTGAACACTTTTAGCAGCCGACCTACTCTAAATATTCACCTGGCTTTTCATCTTCATGAAAGCAACATATCATAACAAGATTAAACGGTGAGGTAACGTAAAAGGTAGGATGTAAAAAAAAATGCTTTTTATATAAACGACCACGGATGAAAAGACAACTCCGATTTGTTCGAAGAACGGGATTACTTTGTTGTTTTTTTTTATTTTATTTGCAGCAGAATACATACTCGATAGAATCCCATCAAAAACGTACAAGTAAGGATCTAATATCTAAGATCGGATTGCTGCCCATAATCTGTGCTAGCATACGTGAACTTGTTATTATGCCAATTCATGTTGGAATTCAAGCTCCTAAAGTTCAGACAATATTCGATCAGCCGATGGTGGAGATTTCTTGACAGCTGATTTTTGTCTGCCTGAAAAGTTTATACTGTCACAACAAACGTCTAGTTATTCAAGACCCAAGCTAAAGCACGTTACACCGACTTAGGGTTTCAACAATAGAGGAGATGACTGTGAAATAACCGACGCTATCGTAGTCAACGACCTCGAGTCAAATATTTAGCCAGGCAAAAGTAAAATCCGCGGAATTTCCCCGCCGACTCTCAATTTCAGTCTGACGCAGAGGAACTGATCTATTCACGAATGCGGCTATGGCTCTGAAGGCAAAGACGATTACCAACGTACCCGCTTACATCATGTTGGAAGATTTAATTGATATATATATAATATTAAACTTAATTTACAACTAAAATAACTTACATATCGGCTGCCACATGTAAACTTGTATTTTCATTCAACATAGCTGGCATGTTTTTATCGTTTACACGACAACATACTACATGTTCCAGAACGTTGCCCGTCTACGAAATTCAGTTAACTTTCAAGCACATGGAACGGAAAACTTATGTTTTGAACTCCTTATACTGCTAGCATGAGAAATTATGCAATGAGTACGACAACGAATGTGCTTTTTGCCTACGCACTTTTGTGAGTCCGTCTGGAGAGTTTCCTATGTTTTCTAGGTTGTTTAGGTATTTTGTAAGTTTCATTTTTACTGTTTACGCGAAAATACTATCAATACTGATTTCATATTTTACAAACGAATATGTAACGAACTTCCGTTATAAATACTAGAATTTTACGACAACCGTTAGCTTCTATCAAATGACATGTTGCAATCTTATGTATATTCGCTTCTAAATGCACTTTTGTATCTTACGTTTTACATATCCAACGTATTTTTTAATAAAGCTATAGCGCAAAGTAGTGGTTTATCTCAATAGCTACCCCGTCCTGGCCGCTTTCGGTCAGAAACTGAACATACCGAAGAACCGCTTAAAAGTACTCCTCTTATGCATGATGATCGAACCTGTTTTGGTAGCAACGCACAATAGAAACTCTTTCGTCATAATGGTCGTGGTGCCCCAAGTAGCCTGTACATCGTTCTGCTCTAATGTATTGCGATATCTGAAACGTTTGTTTCAATACAACCGACATAATGATCACAGCATCCTTTTGCAATCACGCAGTGAGCACCCACCCCATCGCTGTCATTTATATTCGAAAATGGTTTTCAGCGGTGCCTTAGCCCCGCTGCAGCCCTTCCTCGTTTCAAGGCCGAGGTCGGCCATTTCGTATATGAGCTCAGCTATCCATCAACGACAGATTCTCGCCTGCAACAGCGATTGGGTAATTCCTTCAAACAAGCTCCAAGTGCGAAGGCGATGTATAGCTCTGCCAGACTGGTGCTCCGCACTCTATGTGCGTTACGATTAGCATTCTGTTCCCCGGGGGCAGATGACATGTCCTACGGCGTTATTTAACAGGTTATAAATGGGGCATAAATTTTTGTTAGCTCTTCATGTGTCTTTTTCTCGGTCTTCCGTGGCATGTTAGCTAATATGAATTAGTATAGGTCAACGACTTATTTTCCAATCTGCCTTGCACAATGTAGCAAGCATAGATAAACTCTTGATTAGCTACCTACTAAACGAATCCTTTCTTTAGAATATTATGCCATTACAAGCAAATCCAACACATTTTGAAATTAAATAACTTTTGAATTAATTGAGCTATAATGATGATTTTCAATTCCTGTTGAAAGTACTACCTGTTTTTTCCCCACTTGTTCCATCGTTCTGGCAGTTTCTGGACAGTTTTATGACTATCATTGAAGTTCCTATATGCAGTTTCTTCGTCTATCGCTTCTCGAAGTAAATCGCTAATGAGTTATTCTTGCTGGCCAGTTGCCCCTTTTGAGGTCATCAGAGGACCTATAGTTACACTGACTTGAATCGGGAAAATAGGCGGGTGGAAGCCAGCGCTGAATAGTGAATTCAGGATGAGATTGAGACATGGCGATGAGGTTCGCCGTTGTCGCCAAGTTTTCGATTACCACACCAACGGTCTGTTGAAAAACTCGAGATGGCGGGCTGCATGCAGTAATTTATCTTCGGCGAGCATTTCACAACAGCAGATGATCGTTATGTTCATGTATTACCATCAACTCGCCATTCTTTCGCCTAGTTCTTCTTTGGCTGATGGTGGAGATTGAACAATGCCTCGTGTATGACGACCGTGTACTTCAGGTTTTTTGTTGCACGTGAAATACGTCACAGGCATTTCCAGCTATCCTGGAGTCAGTTAACAGAAGACACATTTTTATTTTTTTAAATGTTTACCTGTATTCTGGTTATAATTCTGTAACATGTTTCATGTCGAATGCTGGTCTTAGCCTACTGAGCTCTTAAATTCCAAGCTGTACTTTCATGAAGAACGTTGTCGATTACGGTAATAGGTTGTTCCTCTTTGGGTCTCGCTCGCTTCTTCACTAGTCCTGAAAACTTCGATCTCCGTTCTGGAAGTATTCGCACCATTCACACACTATGCTTTCAGCGAAGGCCTTCGTGGGTAACGTCTCCACTACTTTTCGGTTAATTTTCACAGTGCACTCGACGAACGAAATGTTGACCATTAGGCGCTGATTTTCAAGATTAAAAGATATTTTCCTATTTAGACTTATTTATGTCAAACAGATTCAATCGATTTTCACGAGACTGAAGTATTCACCAGCCAAATTTCGTCTGCTAGTGGCGCGAAATATAAAAATTACTGTGTCAATGTGTTTTTGAATCTGAAGCCCATTACGTTCTTCCGCTTTGAGAAAAATCTGGAGCAGCTGCGTCGAACGTGATGCTCACTAATATAATCAAATCACTCGTTTCAGAAGTGAAAGAGTACTCTAACAATTTAATACAGCACTTACTAGTATTTAAACGTCAGCTGTTATGTCACTTACTTATGCAACATTGTAAAACTTCAATATGAATTTCTTCGCTGGATCAAGACCCAAAATGTATTACTATGGTCACTAACTGTTGAATTGGGTTTTTAGACAACTGCATTCACGGGGCTGAATGCGTTCGTCGTGAACCGTTTTTGTGCAATAGGCGCGTGTTTCGCGTCGTTCCTGATCAGCAGTACCTGCCCGAAGCAACGATAGATTACAGTACTAGACATAAAATTCGTCTTGCTGGACGAACACGTCTTCCACAACCATCTACCAATACGCTTGGAGGCGTAGCGTACGCCGCAGGGTGCATGTGGATTTAATCTCGTTTTGTATCGAAATAGAGCGCATGAAAAGTAATTAACTTATTTTACTTTGTGTAAAGTGTAGACCTATATCTTACCAAAATTCGGACCTAGTCTCCTCCCTCGATCTTAGATATATTCTACGGGCATATTATGTTACTTCAGACAACAGTACTAAGCGAAGTAATAAACAAACATACAGAATAAGGTCATGTTTTTAATTATTTTTATTTTCCCAATATCTCCTCTCCTCTACGCATTCGTTGATTAGAACTTTGTGTATTCCTATATAATTTTCCCATTTTCATTATATCTTATGTCTACCACAGGAATAAGGAAACGTGCTCCTTCAAAGAGCATAGAATTGTATCAGTGCAGCGGCGGCTCCAGCCTAGAGCATTAATGGTTATTGTCCTTCTTTTTTGATTCTGTTGTGGCTGCTTGCAGGCCTTGCACGGCCACGGTGCCGCTCGTTTCGAGAATCCAGTATAGGTCCAGAATTCTAGAATTGCCTCTATTGCGACCTACATTCTGACGTACTAAGTAACAGTCAACTGGAATGGTCCTGTTGTAGGCTTGCATCAGTGTTGAAGCGATTGGATATATCGATCGTTGAAGGTCGTAATCTAGTAATTCTACTATAGAGCTCAAGTCTCTGTCTATTTAATGTGTATTTAATGTAGCTGATGTACTAGATAATTGAATTTGTGCTTAGGCTGCCAATATAAAGCAGAAGTCATTTTCGATGATTTACACAAACGTTGCTATCATACCGTGTTTATTGGAATTAGCGGACTCGAAACATCATGATCATTAGGATCCCATTTGACAGCCTGAGCCTAGAATCCTAATTACTTCTCTAAACAAGAGCTTCTTTAGGGCAAAGTTGTCATCTACAAAGAAACGGTGCGCTAACTGACAGGTTTTCTCAAGGATCCTATATTAAGAAATTCATGCCCATCATTGTATGTGTTCCGAGAAAGATTCCGAGAAAAATCTTCATTGCCGGGTTAGCGGAAATTATAATTAAAATAGTAGAAAATTTACCCATCGTGTTCATATTTCTGTCAATCTAGAGTATAGCCGCGTACCATCTAGTTTGACGATACCGGTTTAAAACAAATTCATAACTTAGCTTTATCTACCTATTTTTATCAATGGCTAATAGAAAGTTATAAAAAGAATGTTATCTATTTTTTAATAATTGACATCATAATCGGCAAATAAACGTTTGCAGTTTTTAGCGTTGTTTCTACTTTATTAATCTCTATGAAAGTTTTGGTCACTTCAATCAATGGTGTAGCCCTTCAAAATTCGAGTTAGACCATTTCTCCGTGGAAAATTTCATTCGGTCGCTCTATAACGATTCCCGCTTTGCTTCGTTAACTATCCAGATATCATTTTTAGTAGAATTAATTATTTTAGGTAATTCATAAAATATTGCTCTCCATAACTTACATTTCCATATAATTTTCAGGTTGAACGTATGAAACTTATAATATTATATAGATTGTTACTTTCTGAAAATTATATGGATTGACATTTACGTATTGGCTGTTCTATATCATAAACAAATTGATTGTCTCGAGTAAGTAGTCATAAAATAGGCTTAAATGGTTCATATTTTATACGGCGTCCATTATTATCTAGTTCATTACCGAAAAAGACGCTGTATTTTATAATCCACACTTTGTTATCGGTCTGTGACATTGTCACGAACTCAAGTTGTTTTTGCTACATATCCGTTATTTTAAATATGATAGATAACGCACAAAAAAAAACGTTGTGATCTATGGCAGTTTGATTCTTGGCACTTTCGTAAATATCATCAAAATATAAATTTATCTTTTTTTGTTTCAATTTTATCAAATATTTTGCACTGCGCTACACCAAATCTTAGCGCAAACTGGTGGATTAGATAAATATTGACCAACTTTTCAAATATTGCAAATCAAAAGCAATTGTTTACAGACGTTTCTCGTGCGAGCTCTGTACAAGACCTCTGTCCAGTCGCGTCACGGCAATGGAAATAAAAGTATAAACCTCATTTCACATGCCGCTCAGTAGATAGAACATGCCACTCGAATGGCTTTTTGATTACTTTCGGTTGTATTTGGAGATCTATCCAATGCGCTTTCACGTAGAAATTCAAACGCCTACTAGACGAAGGTATCGTAGAAACCGGTTCACTAACTGCCCCCCAACTTCCAGATACGTTTGAGAAAATATACGTTAGTTTAACTCCGTCAACTCTGGCCATGATTGAGCCATTCTTTTGGTATCCTTCTATTAGCCTAAACGTCTAGCATCTAAAACAAGTAATTTTGTTCGCTAAGTTAACTATTGAGGTTCCTTTATCGTTTTTCGCTCTAGACTGCACAGTGAGGAACAATAGCTCAACTCAAGATAGATGATTCCGATCTTCGAATTCTTACCTGCGCACATAAATGGCCAGCTAATAATTAATAGAATTATTCGAAGTACTGCTCGGTTATGTCTGTTGCAGTCTGAGTTATATCGGAAGTGGAATAATTCGGTTTTTATTAAATAGTTTGCACAACAGCTCCTGTCTATTTGACTATCGGATTTTAACCCTGGAAAAATTATATCCTATAAATATTCGTTCTAGTCTGATACAAATTCAGGAAAAGAACAATTTATTCGATCGTTATAATATACCCAGTTACATATGCTGATATTTACAGGCTTTTACTACGTTTACTAATCGAACGAAATATTCTCGAAAATACACGAGCTATTGCACTCGCTAGAAATCAACCATTTTAAATAACCGAAGTGATCGCAGAATATTCTGATGGTCCTCAATGACCTATTGTACGGTAGCAAACAAACAAGGCCAATGTTGTGGCCTGCGCCCATAGGACCTACTTCAATTCTTCTATCGCGATAGAACGCGTTCTTGGGGCGAAGCTCTTTAAAAATGCAAGCTAGGTTTAAATATGTTAATTGAAAAGTCCTCAACGACCGTAGGCACAAATAAATGCAAGCGACACAAGGCCTGAATGGGCGATAATAGGGTGAATGGTTAGTAGCAGTTGACTAGTCTGCCCAGAATCGAACTATTTACCCATTTTTAACTCTATTTAATAGCTTCTTCCTACCAAACAATCGATTTAAAAAGTAAGCTAAATATAACAAACTATGAATAGCTATACAAGCCTGCTAGCAAGGTAATTTCAGCCCAAATATCTAGCTAACTAGTTCAAAATATTTCCTTATATCTAACGGAGACCGGCTACAAAATGGACGCTTACCATGATGAAATCACTGATAGCTACCACAACGGCACTCCAGCAGCTCTTTTTAACATATCAATTATTAGTTCTAGCTACGTTTTCTTGTTTTCGAACATAGAATTTGTCTTCCATTGTGGTCGTAGAAAAAAATTGAACTAGTTGTTGCTTTGGAACGGTGCGAGGTCTGACCAATATTAAGAGATAGCCGTTGAACTCGAACAACAACTTGGCGGATTTTATGTAGTTAACTACACACTTAAACACATACAAATGTCATTCTTGCTACGAAGTGAAGACATCAGGTAGCATTGAATTTGTAGGTGATAGTATGCGTTTAACTTCTACTTTATTTCACAAAAATCTCGTTGAAGGAAGCGTATGCGAACCCTGCTTGGGTAGGAATTGAACCTCAGGAACAGTACTGTTTCTGATACCGAATTTAAACAAATAGGCAAAACATGTAAATATTGCGTATATTATCTAACTTGAATGGTATAGGTATGTTTAGAGAAGCAGGTTTCTATGTTTGATCATGCCATCACAGTTGAAGGGTTTGTACATCCACCCGAGCGATAACCTCTGAGCTTTTTACGAAGCAGACACTTCATAAATTTGATATTTCGAAAGAAGTCGTTTCGACGAAAAGCAAATATCAAACATATAGAATATAGCCGCCTAAACTTTACACTGTAATTTACGGTAGTCTAATTAAGGATTGCTCCTTCATCTCGATTAGAAGCATGCACGGTGTTACTAAAATGTCCACTTCATCGTCAGCCTCGCGCGTCATAGACCTTTTATAGAGAGTAAAAAGCACAGTAGTGGCATACTCACATAAAACAGCCTCTAAAAAGTTACAATGAAGCTAAACTGCTACTTTAAAAAAGAGAAGCTGTGCTTCTCACTAGACCCAGCAAAGGATCAGTGTGCTAAAAGATAACTTTTACAGAGATAGCGTTGTTCGGCTTGCATTTCGAATAGCGTTTGTAAGATGTACTCGTTATTCCCGATTTGCTCTCGGGGTGCTTTGGCCACGGAAAACAATTGAACAGCGATACTTTAAATACGTGGAGCTGAAATACGTGATATACTTCTGGTGCTTCTCAACCTGGTCGGCTTTGTTCAGGCTAATGTATGTTCGATCAATCATAAAGACAACCATTTGACTATGGCATTGCCCATATGACAACAATAGTAGGGATCAACAACAACGAATTAGCACGAACGAAACGAAAGGACGGATTTGAAAAAACAGAAACTGTGAATATAACAACGTTCCCTATAGAGTTAAGTAATGTAAAGCATTTCGTCTCTATGTGTTTGTCTAAAATGTTTGTCTCCTATGCAACGGGAAAGGATCCAGCCAATCTATTTTGTTTGTATTCCTCTTGAGCGATGCGAACTCGACATGAACCAACAGACCACTTCGTATGTTATTACTAGTGCCCTTCCCAGCTTATTGTTCTATACGCAACAAAAACAAAAGCATTCTGTATTATGCAGAATGGAAAAATCCGTAACGTACCGTGTATACGGATGGAAATGATTAATAGCAGAATCGTTTTGCGCGCGTATTACCATTAAATCACTGCAGGGCTTCCGGACTGATACGTTTCGCGCGCTGATATATGTAGATCGTTAAGTTATTTCTTGTGGACACTTCGATACGTCAACTTCCTACCGTGAGCTTATAATCCTCTAGTGAATGAACGTGCTCCTGGGTAGCAGACCTATAACGCAATATATGTGTGAACGGATTCGTGCAGAAAACGAGTACTCAGTTCGAGGATGTCCTTCAACTGCAGTGAAGATTTTGATGAGCGCTTTTGTGTCAGCGACGATTGTTGAGGTCACACGCGTCATACAGATAAGATGGCTGAATGCCAACTTCCTTTCACATTCAATGCGTTTGAGGTCGACCAGCCGCCTCTATCGTAATAAACCGGAGTGGCGGTGGTGATAGTACAGGCATTCTTGCTGCTACTTCTGCTTTTGCTGTGATGATCTATGGTTAAAGCGCGTCGATGTAAGCCTTAGGCTTTTACCGGAAATCATACAAACATGAATGGGTAGGAGTTCATTCATACTTAATGATTAGCCGATTGAGGAGCTAAACAGAAGCCGATCTTCAATGGTAACATTACAAGGCAAAGAAAGGTTGAAATTTTTTGGAACCTGTACTTGGTTAGATCTAACACAGCGGAAGGATCAGGCTCAATTATCTCGTTTCTACTTTTACGTTACGCAATGGACTATTAACGAGATGGTAATTCCTATCCTACATGAACCTTAGCCAAGTTTAATACCTAGTTAAATCTTTTATAATTTACTTGCGTAATGCATGTTTTACGAAACGTACAAGATTTACGAATCTTGTACGAGATATACATTAGTTGGGCAATACGTACTGTGTTAATAAAGAAAGTTATTATAACTTTGCCCGAATCAAATAGCTTATATAACATAATATCGTTCCAGCAAAGAATACAAAATTAAAAAATATATTTTATGCGTATCAAAAATTGGCATGAGACGACTACCGTAGCGCCGCACCATCAGTGCACATATTGGTTAAGCGGACCACTATTAAATAGACAAAAGTTACGTCGGTAACTAGTATTAGGCCAAACGCTGATTGGCTAATCTTGCTATATTTATGTAGATATTGTTACGTATAAAAAAATACCGACAGAAAAATAGGTTTCCTCTATGTCAGCTAATCAAGCAGATAGAATTTTGAAATCCTCCAAAACAACAAATGAACATTTATTTATTTAATATTGATAAAATGAGAAAACTTTGTTTCGTTTGGCCGACCAAAAGGTACCTTTTACAATCGATAATTCAATAGCGCTAAGTTCCGGCTAGCACGTCATCGCCAACGCTCATACAGTTATTTTCAATGGCTACTTGGTATTTTGTTTATGTTAAAAATAACGTGTTGAGTGAATAACGTTTAAATAATGACAACTTTATGAATGTGATTCCCTCGATTCAGGTCGCTCAGGCCAAAGTTCAGCAAAGACGCTTGAAAGAAGGTTCGCAAAGAAGGTTCGCTTGTGACTATGAAAAAAAAATGCCCAACATATCTGTGTTCAACTGCATTAGCGTACCTCTATCATGGTACCATGGTCGGATATTCAAAATAGCCAAAAAATTCGTAAAATTAGAGAGCAGTTTTTGATTTTTGCTTAAACTGCCCCAAGAGCTGACACTCTTTTCACCCCACATATTGGCAATTATAATTAAAAAGATAGGCTAGCCTACGCTGTAACTGTTTTTAAAAAAATGTTCTGAAAATTTTTTCTCTATATTTTTTGGACAATTAATTTTAGTATTTATAAAGACAGTTCAAAGTGACGTTGCTTTAGCCACACGTCTCACCCTAGACAAATGGTAGAGAAGCCAACTAAAAGTGGCCTCATATTGAGCTACGTAATAATCCTGCACAAAAGTATATGTTCCATTCAAATGATTCGTTATAGTCAGCGTTATCGTATATATTTATCTCGAGTTTGCGATCGATCACTTTTTCCGCACTTTATGATGGTTATTATCCAGGCCAGTCAGCAATAGGCGAGAAGGCAAGTCCGAACCATGCTCCTTAATGCTACCAAATAGGAGAAACCTAAAAAAAAAAAAATAACTATTAGAAGCGTCTACTTTATTCATCTTAAAGAAGACACTTGTGTAAACATTTTGTTGCGCATTCGTCATAAATCGACTATAACCTAAATGCTCAGTAAAATTAACTTTTAATTAGACTGGATGTTTTACTATAATGTTCGACCCATTGTTCTAGGGCACAGCGTGAAGATAATGTACGTATCGTTTATTAAGTATGGAGCTCAATTAGCCAAGACGAAGATAACGAATAGCTTGCAAACTCCTGCTCGACTTCCACAGACGCGTTCTCACTTCCTGGTTCGTTAAAAAAAGAAAAGTCTTCCTATCGACACGGTCTAATTACTGGTATCACAGAACGATTTTAGAGCCCGAACAATTGCTACTTTACCAGTCGTTTACTGCTCCAATTGGAATACCTGACAATTAGATGGGTTACGTGCAAACTTTCAACAGTTGATTAAGGGTGAGCTGGTCTCTCGCGTCTTTGAAAGCTATTATACCGCTTGTAAACGGATGGAGTGTCTATAACTATACGTGGGCATACCGCTACTACTATGTAATTACGTCTAGTGTTGGAAGCAGTGCTCCTTTCTGCGACTCGGATTCCGTTTACGGGTCTCAAAGTCCTACAGATTATATAGGGAGAGCTCCATCGATGAAACGTTTCTTTATGTTTTATAGTTCAATAGAACAAAAAAAAAAAAGCACGAACTTAATTGCCCGTATCGAATGGACGAACTATTAAATACAGTTGATTGAATTGAAACAACCGTAAGTAAGCGACAGTGCTCTACAGGTCACATGTGCTCCGCATTGTTGTGTGTGCTGAAAATCGTGCACATTTTGCATGCCGTGTCGTAGGTCACGCTGGGGCCACGCGACAACATCTGAAAAGGCGTCTCTATTGTCGTACATTAACTATCTCGTCAAGTTGATATTACCGTTTTCTAATAAGAGAATTGTACATCACAAACTGCACAGAGTGAACTCGGAAAGTTTGCTAAACATATGTGTCTATTAATTTATACGGTAAACAACCGCGCTCTATCCATATGAATAATTCTGCCCGTGTCTTCAGGCTTCAAATTTGCCGAAAGTGACGGAAAGATTTGTCACTACTATTTCTGGTAGGCCACATCACAGCGCTCGAATATCTGAAGCTTGCAACTAATTACAGATGGAACCATATGGACCCTAAGCAGAGGACTGCGCCTTCCCGTCACGGCAATAATAGCTGTTACCTCAAACAAGACTATCTTCTCTGATCGCATTTTTTTTTTCAAGTTGGTACTTGAAACTCTTCGTACATGCAGAACCTGGACACAGCAGAATAGCTGAGCATGTCTCGCACGATAACGATACTTCAATAGCCAAACATACACGCATACGTTAAGCACTATAAGTAAGGTACACCAAAGAGAACATACTGACGCTTTTTGACGCTTCCAGCATAACCAGGGTTCTTCACTGAAGCACGTTCCAAGAAATATTCTCCTTGTGCTTCTATCTACGACCAAAGCCTTTATCGAAAAATGTTTCGATATTTTTATGTTTCCCATTATAGACGAAGTGAAAGGACGTTTGTGAATTAAAAAAAAATCCGATACTTATCGTGGGCCACGAGTGCGCTTTGTCTCACAATCATGTATATTATCCCACAACACATGTAGGCTCTTTCTCTGTGCATGCATGTGTGAGCTCTCAATACTTACTGATGATAGCTCCCAGCCTTGTATTGAAAGCCTATTCTTATTGTTGTTGTTGTTGTTGTTGTTGACGCTTCTGCTTGAACGTATTGCTCCCAAGGGAAACACTGCGCGGAGAAAGCCACCTCAGAAAGGTTCAAGCCTTTACGCCTAAACACTGAAGAAGCACTTGGCAGCTCGGACGGCTCGTAGCAAGCAGCTACAAGATGTTTTCCTCTTGTCGTAGTGGCCTGATAGTGACGAAGTTTTGCTCGCATACGGCCGAGGAGAGTCTGAGTGGAATAGGTTTGCTGGGAACACACGTATAATGAGAAACAACAATCAAGCTCTTGTTTTGCATGGATATGGAGATGTGCTTCAGTGCCAATGTACAACATACAGGTAATAATAGAGCATAAATTAATGTTGCTAATCTCGCCAAATAAAGCAGTTTGTGAAGGAAAACCTTATTCTTATTGCGATAACACTTGTCCATGAAACGTTTTGGAGGCGATTTTCTTTATACTTCTATGAATAGTAACTATGAATGACTATGGTTTTTTATACGCGATCAGGCTGAAGTAGGCTTACAGTTGGGAAGGCGGCACGCTTAGATACGGAACACAAGTCGAAAACGTGCGGGTTTTTATGCAATGCGTATTGTAATTTAATCTAGAAAAAACCACAAGACGGCCAAAGAAACTATTTATAACATCACCAAAGATTTAACAAAGAAAGT
Organism: Varroa jacobsoni; assembly: GCF_002532875.2. Taxonomy (NCBI): domain Eukaryota; kingdom Metazoa; phylum Arthropoda; class Arachnida; order Mesostigmata; family Varroidae; genus Varroa; species Varroa jacobsoni. The sequence continues at coordinate 29,469 of NW_019213403.1, forward strand.
ACAACAGCTGGTACCTTTCTTCGGGTACATATTGATAAGGGTGATAATAAATTCTCTATTTTTTTTCTACAAAAAATTTTACACAAAAGCCACCTTCTAACACACCTGAAGCTGTATAGAGAAGAAGCGGCTTCAATATGCTACCATTTCACGAATACTATTTCAGCACTCTAGCAAGGTGTCGATTTAAATCAACTTTAACACAAACATTGCCAATAGCTCGAGTCCATTTGTCAAGCAGTAGGTTTGTTAGAGAAAATAGCACAATATTGTACGCGTTAAAAAATGAACACCCGCTCACCAAACGTCTCGAGGTCTAAATAAGTGCATTAGCCTTTACCCGCGTCTGCTCCCTGATACCGATTGGCCTTCCTCTATTAGCTCTATATTTCGAGTGCTAGGTCCGGTATCGCCGTTGTCGCGCAAAATTAAATGTCAACCATAGACCACAACGTGTATCTAAAGTTCACAAGCAAATACGTTGCCCATTAAGCTGTAACGGGAAGTTGAAGTTACCAACTAGGGTACATCGAGCCATAGCCAGCAGGAAACGAAACATCTAATAAACCAGCGGTTAATGCAAAACAACGACGATGGTGAACGCCCCAGCTCGTTAAAGAGCTGATGGGTACGCAAAGGCTGCTATTGTGTGGTTTATCACACACTGAAAACGAGGAATGCGAGCCCTCGCGGTCTTGAACTTAAGGGGTATAGAAGATACTGGTAGATTCAAGCATACAAACAATGAAAAATTGATTCGGAGGTATCCCTATTTTATTAGGTAGCTTAAAAATAAACACAAAGGGAAATTGTGTTGGTGTGACAGGATCTAGATTTCGTGCTTACTATGTTAATGGCGCTCCTAAAGGGCTTTTACTTAATTAGTCGATTCATATATGCCCAATTAATGCCGACCAACTTCTTAGCCCGCATAACATTATAACCCTTAACGAGAGTAGCAGCTACCTAATAACCCACCTAAAGTGGGATTAAAAGATACGAGCTAAAGCGTCCATTTTAAACCGAAGCAGCGATTCATTAGACCGTACGTTTTCTCCCGTTCCATATGACACGTTTTGCCCCGAGATTTCTCTTGTTTTCAACTGCGGTCCATGCAGGTAGAAGTTATGTTCGTTATTCTAGTGAGGACAACCATTAACTATAAGCTTTATGGTCATGCTGCCTTGTACAGTAGCTTACCTATATGATATGTACCAAACATACAACTAAGCAATTTTCGTATTCGTATCAAATTTGATAGAAAAATGCGCCGCCGTTTTCTTTTTTGGCTTGAGTGTCTCGTGGTTCCAAGCGTAAGAACTCGGGTCCTTCACTAACAATGACGGACAAATATATCTTCTCTTATATCCGTTAGAATTCGTGTGGGCTCCAAATTGAACAAATCCATACACTTGTAATTAAAAAAAAAAAAGGTTTACAGAAACAAAGCCTTTACTATTGTGTATATTCATCACTAAGGACAGCACCTGAATACAGCTGCGGCCGATGGTATAATATGTAATATAACATATAAGATATATTCGATGTTTTTATACAGGATATTTGGTAAACATAATAATAAATTATAATAATAAACTGGATAAAATTTGGATGTAGTTGAATTATAGACATCTTCATTATAAACATCAGTAAAATTGTTGCAATCAATTGATACCTGACGGATATTAGTGGTACTCCAATAGAATAGAGTATATCATTTCTAGAGAGAAACAACAAAGCTTAGGTACAAAAGGTTTATTATTGAAGGATAATACAAGGCGAAGACCTGAAACAAATTAAACAAGAGTAAGCGTTTGAGGGACTATCTGCCTGAACCGTGATTCGTTCAGAGGCACACGTGCGTCTCGTTCTTGTCTCTAGACAGAATACGTGAATTAAGATTACTGCGTAATCGATCATTGTTCAAGGATCGTCCGTATTCCTAGATCTAGCTTTAGGCAATCGTACGGCACTCGCAAATTCTGCAAAGTCTATGGTGGAACTTACGAATGAAAAGGAAACAGACGATGTGTTTAGCCGGTTCCTTACTTTCCACTTATTTTTCATCATCGCATAGGTGATAAAAAAAAAATCCCCAGTAATCTGCGCGGATTTATGTTAAGGTACACCTTTGAGGCTTCCGTTGCTGAGAGCTCAAATCGACGACGTAGGTTCTCAGAGAGCAGCGGCAAGTCAGCCAAGAGATATGTGAGGCGATTTCGGGTCACTATGTGTAATCCCAGCACTTTTTTGAGAAGGAAATTTTCTTGTGAGGTTCGAATAGCTGAAAGTGGTCGTGAAAACAATTAACGATTTGATGGCCTATGCAGCCAACACCGCCTTCTTCTATCTTTCGACGACAAGAGCAATTAAACTTTTACGTTTTGTAGAGGACAACAACCTCAAGCGCGAAAACTGTTTTAAAGACAAAAGGCAGTCTGGCAAGCTAGAAGGTGTGGGTAGCCGCTATCTTGCTTTCCCTTCTAAACTCCATCGCCTTCATCTTGGTCAGGTTTACAGCCAATCTCAAATCAATGATTGCCGCGTGAAGCTAGGTTTGTTATGCACTTGGAGCCTGTTCGATTCGTATATCACTAAGGCATCTACCTACGAAATTACTTCGACATATTTCATTAACCCTCTTATATTATTAGAAAAGACCTTCAAGAAGATGGAAAATAAGTGGGCTTATATTGTTTCTCTAAGCCAGGTCAGCTATTTGTGTAAAGAGTGGGAATTTGGCCACCTATTTGTTGATGCTTATACTATCCTCCTGTAGAATGGCGACGGGAAGGTTGAGTAAATTCAGAAAAAACTTCCCTTGGCCAGCGTAAACATCATCTTATCCACGAGACCAATTGGAAGGTTAGCCTTGACGTCTATGAACACTGCGGATTGTGCGTCGTGGCTTGTGCTCTCTTAACATCAGGATCCTGTACGCCGTTTCTATAGAATGCCCTCTTCGGGGCTCATGTTTCTCTATTGGGATTGCGTGCACGCATAGCTGTTCAGTCTCTTAGCCAGTAAGCTGCCGAGCAGCTTATAACAAACGCTTCCCTCCGGTATTCTTCGTCATGATGGCAAGGCGGTTGGTTGTCCTTTCCTTTAAAGATCACTAGCTGGGTAGCATCTCTCCACTGGGTTGGAAGTGTACGAAAACGTAAACATTTATCATACAGCGTCGTCCAGCGTGGTGCCAGAACGATGCCGCATTTGAGGTGCTCGTTGCTGACTTTATCTAAAAGACTGGCAGCCTTCTTGTTGCGTAAGCTCCCAAAACCTTGCATTGCTTCTTGCACTGTAAAGCCTTGTTGAAGGATACTGTATTGTATGGAGATCCTCTCTTCCCACGCTTCTTCAGGAAAGAGCTCCTCGCGTGGTGTTGCATTCTATGACATATATATGTGACGTATGACGACCAAGAAGCTAATGCGGCGTTGCGCCGCGCTGCGCCTCTGCCACTTTTGTGGTTGATGTTCTGCATTAGCAATCAAACGGGTCTCTAGCCGTTTAAGACATGTTGCTGTTGCGATGCGTACGTTTTTCGACACGTCGTCGTAAAGACGGAAGCTAAGAGGCAGAGCTCTGTATTTCGGGCATCAGCTTGAAAGCCATTTGGGCTTTTTAAACAAGGCTACAAGTATAGCTGAGCCACAGCCTACAGAAAAGCTGTGCTGTAGACTGAGGAACTTCAAACGAATGTTACACATACGTTATGGTATTCCCCACGCCAGATACGGAGGGAACTTTTTGGGTACGTTCAAGGAGGTCATATACATTTAGGCGTGACGGCGGATCTCGGCTATTGACATCCCGCACAAGTACAGCTTATACAGTGAGGTATATTGCCATTGGTCAGTGAGCACAAATCCTTGCTCCCTTTAATGGAAAATTATTTTCATCTTAAAACATTACCTTATCCCTGATAATGTTTGTCGCAGGAATATCGATAACCGAACTTTATAATGTTCTAGGAAAATCAGTGACAAGATAGGATCGACCACCAGCAACCAAAGTCCAAGTGTGGAAAAAGGTTTCCAATTCGGTCGAGGTGGGTGTTGAAACCGCCAGCAGTGATTAGACGAGAGGCAGAACGGGAAGGATCGCTTCCAGCACACTTCCATTAGTACGTATGCTGATTCTTAATCAGCTGGTAGAACATAGGCTGTTACTACACTTAGTCACTGGCCACGCAAGGCAATTACCTTGTTCTCCATTAGGCACGCTGCGACATTGCCTATTTTGATTGTACAAAACGGTTTTTACTAGGGCGGTCTGGTACGTTGTTTTTCACTGCACAGCAGTACGCAAAATAGAAACGTTCGCTACTTACCCAAGTCTCCTTAAATACAAGGATGTCAATACTATTCAAGAGTTTCGAAGAAAGGAGTGCGAGAGCTATGGCTTCTTCAATTTCCCTGTATAACTCTTAGGGTCTCCTCAAAGTCTGGCTTCGTTGCAAAATCCACTATCGTCCTCATGAGCACTGCGAATATTCAAGGTGTCGCATATTCGAGCTGGTCTTCTAGACTTGGATGCTGCCATGACCTTCTTTATGAGGTCCTTGATCGTTGAGGCGGATGGCTATAGTACAACTGTTTAGCTTTGTACTGTTTTTCCTATCGGCGGTTCTCTAACGATAGCTTCGGCTGGCAATGAGTCGCATTCTTGAAACTGATCTGGCAGCTGTAACGCTTGGCTTTCGAAGTCATAATCTAGCTGGATTTGCCATTCAAATCGCTTTTTATAGTTGCCATCAATCACCGCTGGGCGAACCTCTTCCAGCTCCTGCCGTTCTCAGTTGTCAGGATTTTAGGCTTAAAAAAATCTACCATTCCTATCATATTAAACATATTGTTATCGTGTACCCAGACATATAGGTCAGGAAAGCAGATTATAAATCTGTTTGGTTTCAACGCCTTCTGGTTATGAGTGGTGCACTGACATATGAAGTTCGAGTATCTGAGGCGGCACAACTGTCGTTTCCGCAGCTCTATCACTACTTGATTCATCTGTCCCCATATATATATCGCAGGCCACAGTGCTTGATCTCAACTAGTACTTTAATTATACGATACTACTATTTGCACCGATGACATCACTCTGACAAACTAAAAAGTAGCCGTAACTTTCTAATTGAGAACACGTTCAGTTGGCACGTGTCTGTTTCAACCGCTTCACGCAATATACCGCTAAACAGCTTCTGCGTGATTGAGAGATAGAGAGAGAGAGAGAGAGAGAGAGAGAGAGAGATGCCTAAGTTCTTCAAGAATTCACCCATGGCGTTCCGATATAGGCATTCTAAGACTCTGGGACACAAAAAATATCTGATTCATAATCCTTGACAGGCGTTTACAAGCCCAGAGGGTGTGAATTCGGCTAAACCAAAGCAAAACATGGCCCTAACCTGCAATGTCGGCCTCTGTTTTTTCATGTTGGTTATAGAAAATTTTGTTTCTTTTGCTTAAAATGAATTGATTACAAGGCGCCTTCGAAATAGTATAGAGCTAGAGACTTCAAATCTGGCTTTATCTGGATTATTCGAAATCGGCATCTATAGTGACACCCCCACCATAAACGTCGGAAAAAGAATAACGACAGTTCTTACGTTGGATGGTTACCGGGAAGAGAACGCTAGAAATACCAGCAATATAAACATGTTTCAATTTCTGTTTCTAGTGAAAAAGCGGCGATCAACAAAAAATTCTGCTGTTTTTGTCGCATTTAATTTACTGTATAGTTGTAATTTGTCGAATGGCTAGTGGAGACGTCCTGTGTGCCTTCATATGGTAACGGTTGATTGCTTTTAAAGTATACCGTGAGTGCCGTAGCATACGATTGAACTATATTTACCTCCCATGTGTAAAGCAATGTCAGTTCAGCCGGTCATGCATAATTGTGAAGGTTATCCTCTATCACAGAGACACAAGATCGGCATACTAGGAAAAGCTGCAACATGGCAAATGGAATACACATAATCTGACAGATATCTCAACTGCTTTGTACGCGTTTCGAAGCTTGCAGGTACGTACAGCCAGGTCGTGCAGCTAATATCAACGTGCATGTATGATTTTAGGCTGTGGATTATTATTAGAATGAAAGAACATTCTCGATTCTTGGGTATGAAAGAGGTGAACCATTATCACAATGGACATTCCCTTTTATTAACGTTCCAAACTCTCAGTGGTTTTTTCCTACTACCTTCCTGACAAATGCATAAAAAGTGTTCGACTAAACGCTGAAAAATAATTGTTTATATAGGATTCATTTTTTATAGCTTGAGGAATATGTTAGGGCTTTTTATGCCTTTTAATATTGTCATTGATTAATTATTTCGGTCGTTTGTTGTGATATTTAGTAACGTTTTGAAACAAGTAACTTTTATAGCGGAATCAGAGCATTTGTTTTTCGACGATACACTTCAGAGGTTGAGGAAATGTCTGTGGAAAAGCTCAAAATCTCAATTAGTTTGTACAGTAACAATCAATAAGCAAAAAGCCGCTCATTCGAATTTTGCTTTCAGTGTTTACAGCTGTTTTCACTCAATTTTTACGTAACGTTATTGTTTCCGCGTTTATTTTTATTACTCGCTATTGCTCCGACCATGGTTATCTTCGTCCTTTCGCACAGAGCGGACGAATTCCATTATCAGTAACTGGCCTTGCCTAAAAACGTTCCATCCTCGTTTTGCCTGCCTATATTTTCCCCGCTTGTTAGTAGTGAGAACATGCTTTCGTTACGATGGCAGCAGCGGTAAACATACGAGTTGAAGAACTTCGTGCCATTCTTGTCCAAATTGGACTCAGAAGGTATGTCGTGCCCATGGACAATAGCCACATTCTTACTACCTAACTAGCTAACGTTTAAATGAGTAGAAGTAATTCAGTGTTAGCTCAGTCCGATGGCCAATCGGACACCGGCGAATCGGGGCTGATATTCAGGCAGCGGGTTACCGATGCAGGTGGTGACAACAGAACCGAACTAGTTGGTGGCTCTGATTACCCGTTCAGCTTTTCAGAACAGCTATAGACAGAAAGCAACTTATTATGGGTGAGCACGTTCATTGCCCGCAGCAGAAGAGATTTTTGGCTTTCATTCCAGGATTTGCGCTTGAATTAAACCCTCGCAGAGATTTTTTTTCAAAAATTATCAACCGCCTATGCAGATGCGCTCGCAAGAGCACAGCAGAAGTCTAACATGTGGGCGCGCATAACGTTCGACACGGCCCGTTCTGGACAACTTTTGCGAAATTCAAACAAAACAGGAATTGCTTAAAAATAGTGCAGATATTCAGTCACAACAATTAGGTTAGCTGGTACGGTGCTATCTCGATTCGCAAAGTAAGGTTTCATTTGCTTTGAAATTTGTAAGAAACAGGACCATGGCCTAGTAAGCCCGTCCTAAACGGAACACGTTTCAGCTCTTTCGTATGTCATTGCCCGTAGAGAGCTTTCTCAAGCCCGGATTTAATCGCAAAGGGCTAAGAAAGACACACTGTACCTTGTCATCTATACTTTTTTGTAGTAAAAGAAACTGTTGAACGATACAGTCGCTTAAGGCATTAATTTATGGTGACTAAATACAGATTCGAATTAGTATTTATAATATATACGCACAAAGAGCACTGATATAACGTTTTAGTTAGGCGAATAGTCCGATCGTTGATTTCCAAACGCCATTAGATGGTTTAGACATGTGCCGCTGTGTCAAAATCAGCTAAACACAGTTAATGGCACGCGTTTAGAAAAAAAATGGCTATTACGACAGCATTAGAAGCGAGATGTGAACGTTTGTCCTAATCAGGCCGCGTTAAACGAGGAATAGCAGCGACGTGGACAGAGCTCCTCGAATGAACGAATCGCCTACCGTTGCATCATTGACGTCAGCTAACGAGTTCTGTTACAAATAGATTTATAGCACGCAGAATTGCCTGTGCAAGAATACATTTTTCAATAGATATTATTGAGGTGCTCACGTAAATTTATCATAACATTACAATTCTAAATTTGTATGGGTGCTGGTTGTCTAGCCATGTTGGGTTAATTAAATACTGAAAGTTACATAGTTTTTGCAAGATGCTTGAAATCGATTTGGGAAAACAGTTTGCAAAGGATGCACAGATATCGTCTGCGAAATCTGCTTTCTTTTTCAGCTTTTTTAAGTCAGTAATCAGCTTCTATTTATTAGAATTAGATTTATTAGAATTGCTTGTTTTTTTTTCTTAATTCTTTTTTTTTTTACCATTATATAGTCGATATGACGAAAATCTTCTTGTTTACCAGATTTACAGTTCAAGTCTGAGGAAAAATAATATGACCATATAGTCACATATTCGGTAAAGGAAAAATTCAATTATAAAACTATTGCGGCATAGTTTACAAGTTGGTGTAGAGTATAATTGTAGTCGCAAAACCCTTATGCCCAAAAGTTATTATCGAAGTTTTCATTTGCCAAATTTTTAATATATGTCTCCGTGTGAAATTTCCGAAACAAGTTAAATCTATAAAATGCTGTTTAAGAGTAGCGACTGCCCATCCACACTGTGCCATTTGTATCTCTTGGTAAAATTCGGTGCGACTGCTTACACACCAGACGGGACTGAACCTGCTTCTATATAACGTTTTTTTCTTTTTTTTTTTTTTATAATTTATATTATAATTTCGAGATCACATTAGCTGACTCGTTCTATTTTCTGTCGAAAAAATACTACACTAGAACTGATTTTTGGTGGCTGTATATTCACTCCGCTAGAAATTTCAAGTGGATATATATATATATATATATATATATATATGTCTGCTGGAACATATTTGTGCCGATTCAAGTACGTATACTACTGATTTGGGCCATACCTACGCATTGCAGGGTGTTCATTAAATTGCTTTTTTTATTGTAGGATTTACGGTGTCTGTTGCTTTTAGTAAGCTGATAGGAACTCATCTTACCTCGCCCTGTAATCATCGGAATACCTGACCCAATTAATACGGACCTCTCTGTAAACTTTTCCCTTTAGAATTTTCCCTTTTTCATTCGACAAGCAGTGCTATGGCTGCATGCATGCGTCAGCGTCTTTTTGCATGTCTCATTTTGGTCGTATTACGTTAGGTAACATATGGGATCTTTGATACATCGCCATTGTTCTTCGCGACTCATTTGCCGATAGCTTTTGAAGCCTGCACGGCAGTAGTCCTTGAAAGCTTCAGATCAGGCTATTTGAAGGTTGTTTCATTCCCTATCTGGCTTGCTGCGCCTGGTTTACATTTGATTATTTATTCTAGAAAGAGCAGACAGTTTCAAACGAACTCGGTGGACTCTAAATTTGAATAACTTTTGATCCACACAGTGCTAGCAGACGAAATTTGGCTGGTAAATATTCCAGTCTTCTCAAAACCCCTAGAATAGTGGAAAATAATCATTTTCCACCTTTCTGGGAGTTTTAGCAGAAATGAGTTCAAAAGAAAAACATACGTACGTGGTCTTCTCAAGATCAACGTTCTTCGGTGAAATTTTTGTTCTTCAAAGGTTGCAGCGCTGCGGAAAGTTATCGGCGGAGAGATTAAGCAAGGAAGCCCTAAGTGAGCGCACCATATGTCAGTGGTACAACTTCTTCAACAACAGAGGTTCGAGTGTCGAAGACTAGCAAGGAGGCGACCAGATAGCGAGACTTAAAGGACAGAAACGCGTTGCCGAAACCAATGGTGTTTTTTACGAAAGCAGAACCTAGAGTTTGAGGGTTTTACCGGTCAAAATTGTAAGGTCTGAAGGAGTCTTAACTTAAAATATTTAAAATGCAGAAACTGAGTAAAAATTGGTTCCTTATGAATTAACTACTGGCGAATTGTAAATGCGTGTGGTGTATCCCATATATATTTCATATTCGGAACTTTAATTAATAAAAAGAAGCTCGCCTTGAACATATGATCCCCTTAGACCAGGTATGGATCAATTTCTCCCGTCAGCCAGAGAGGAACCAAACGAGAACATGCCGCTGCCCTGGCGAGAAAGCAAATTCGATGGCAATGTTAACTAGGCTCGGGAGTGAGGTGAAGGTAGGACTTGCATTAGACAGCAACGGTACCTGCTAGTATGAGGTATTTGCCGAAAATAAAACAATGGATAGAGTGCGCTATCCCGAGTTCTCCAACGGACCCTTAGAGCGTCGGCAGACCGAAAGTGCGCATTCCAGTCACTTAATGGCGATGTCAGACCTCATTGCCATGCATAAATTAATTCGGGGCTTGAGAAAAGGGATATTCAACATTAACTTACCTATTTTCCCCATCTAAGTCCGTTTGGTTACGAGGCGCTCCATGCGTTAAGAAGGACAACTGGTCGGCAATCGTATCCGATTGTCGATTTGTTTAAACAACAACGTCATTGAACCCGACACATTGTCGAGATCTACTCTCTGGTGTTTCTCTGTGTAGTATGGAAATTATCTAACCATTATAGTAGCTTCTGCAATTTGCAACATGGCACAGCAGTAACGACTTCATCCATCAAATTTAAGTTCAGAAAAGCGGCCAACTTTCACATAAAATCTGTTAGTCACTACAGATCTTTGTACGTTGAAAATCACTTTCCCTTTGAATTGTGCTAGAATATGGCCATAGCTAGATTAATTTCACACATTTGACACTTCTTTTATTAAACGTATGCCATTTTTCCGTTCCATATATAAGAAAAACGTGCTGCCTTCGGCAGTTTAAGCAGGAGCTGCTTGTACCGTACCAGATGTATCACCTGTCCATCGACAATCGCTGTCCCTACGACAAAACACCTTTTAATGCTTACTGGCTCGTCACCTTACAACATAGATAGAGAGCTTACTATATGGAAAGCCCAATTGTGAGTATATAACTGTCCAGAAATTGTCGAATTGTTGAGACAAACGCCTAAAAAATAGACGGGACTACTTTTGATTCGTGTTAAAAAAAAAAAAAAAAGAATGACCATTTTTGCTCAAGTCGTTCAAAAGTTATTCACCGTTATAAATCTGCTGGATTCGCTTGTAGCAACGTAATACAAATAGCACCTTAAATTAAAAATTAACCTGTTGGCTCACGGTTTCTAAAATTCATCTATATCTAGCTATGTACATAAATTGTGTGATATTAAACGGCAGTGGTACCGATCAGATTGAGTTGGATGATTACATCTTGCCTTAGTAAATCAGCTATTTGCACGACTAGCGCTATGGCAAAACTTTGCGCGGTAGTTAAGAATATATAAAACAGACCAATCAGTTTTCCTTGGAAGAAAAAAAGCAAGGGTTAGGGTGCGCCTGACGGACTAGATTAATCATCATAAATTTAATTATATCTTACGGAAATTCAAAGCTAAAAGTCTAGGGCTCACATTTGTCTGTGTCTGCATGATTTTTTTTAATCTGATTTTTTCGTTCTATTTTGTCCTAATCTACGTATATGAGTACCCTACAGTTTTTGTGGATAGCATTCCATACTAACAAACACACACGTGGGCAGGCGTATTTTTTGCCCGTGATCTCTATACTGGACATGGTTCATCAAAACCGAGACGTCCTCACTGATACCAAATGCCGATTTATGCGCATGAAGATTCTAATATCGACTGTTAAAAAGTTTAAATAAATTAAAAATATAACTTTTCAGTAATGTTCTATTAGAGTTTTCGGGATATAAGTTCACTAGATTGTCATAATTGTGCTTACGGTGTTTTTTTTTTATTTTCTTTATGGCATCATCTTTGCGTATACATTATTTTTTTTACCATATAATATAAATCAGTAAAATAAATAAAATAAAACAGTAATCAGTGGAGACTTCCTAATCTTAAGAACCTTGTTTACTTGAGCGCTTTATACAAGATATTGTAGACAAGTTTGTAAACACTAAGTTTAAAAAACGTTTATAACCGTGTATCCCAAAAATGACTAAAGTTGTATAACACGATCATTACCTTGATCTAATTCAAATCCAAACGAAATAGTTCTAAAGTTAACTGTTTAAAGTAACAATAGGGCAATTGTAGCAAACATCATAGCAAAAATAAACGAATATATGTATATATGTTTATTAATATCATAGTTTCTTTAGAATCATTTAGAACAGAATGTTTGCGTTCGTAGACGTTAGTGGACGACAATTTATCCAAATATATCTATAGATTCTATGCAAACAGAATAGACGATCTGGTTTCACGTCAGCTGAAAAGATATTCTGCCATTCTGCTAGAGTTTATTCCCGAACGCCGGTTTTCTGTCACGGCACGAGCAGGCTGGAACGTAGGGCGAATTATCTGTTGGCTGGTATATTATCTGGGTCCGTGATTAAGCTATAGATATATTGACAGAATTATATATATGGTGTATTTTATCGATTGATGCTTATTTTATATCGTCTCTCTCTAATACCGTTAATGTATAATAGTAAAGCTGAATTTCGGTATGCGGCATTGTCTCATCGCTCCCGTTGTGTTTGAGCCTACGCTAAAATTTCGGTCTACCTGAATTAGTCTATCCAGCAGTTGTTACCCTCATTCAGTGTTGCCATCCAACTCGAGATCTACACCAGGGCTTTCTATTACGGCTAGCAATAATCGACTAATCACGACAAAGGCAACTAGGAAAAACTGGTATTAATAACACTGGTGATCGAAATTTATGTTCGGAAAACTATTGAAAAAGCTGTGACCAACAGGTATTATTTTAGCTTCTATTAAATTTTCTAGAAGAACGCTTTAAGGGAGAAAAAAAAAACGTAAGTAAATAGTTGAAAAGGTGTGAATCGCGTACATTTACAATGAAGCGTAACATCCTTGCTTTAACGAGATAATCTACGCTTTTTGATTAGTGAATATACTAGATAATATATAATACTAGAATAACTTTAATCCAATTGATCGAATAATCTGCTTATCTTTTGTTTTCATTAGAAAATCATTGTTTGCCAACGTATGTATAAATGAAATCGTTCTTTTAGACTGACAGAGCTGCTCATGTGGATATATGTAAATTTTTTGTTTTTTATAAAATCTTCTCAGCTTACCACATGAAAAAGAAAGATAAAAAAATATAAAAACAGATAAATTGCACTTTTTTTTTCTTTTCCAGTTTTTTTTTTCAAAGGAAACATGAAGACGCCATTTCGACTTCACGTTCCTGAAGGGGCACGGAAGACTCTAGATGAACGTAGTGTTATGCACTTAGCACATAAACAATAGTGTCAGATCTTTGTTAATAATCTTAAGTATGATAATATTTGTTGTTTTTGTTCATTGTAGAAACTTGATAAATAAACATTTTTCGATGTAAGACGCTCTATGTAACAATTATGTTGAAATTTGACGGGATCAGTTCAGGACATTGAACTGTAGCCACCATAGCGGTATTTGGAGAAGATATACCTTTGACATCTAGTACTGTAGGACCAAGTTCGATCTACTATCGTAATCGTCTCTTTTTCCTTCTCGTTAACTTCGCAAATGGCTTAATTTCTTTGACAGATTAAAAAATAGTGTTGACGAAGATCTCGGCGCGTACATACTGTGGTTCGAAATAGTCGTACTCCATATCAAAAAAAAAAAAAAAACAGGACTATACCAATTCTTCTCTCTGGCAGTACAACAAAACCTAGGGACAAAATATGCACGTGTCTGTAGAATCGTAATTGGTTGTCTGTGCACGATACAATTCTAGCTAGTAAGCTCATTAACACATGATCTTTTTTTTGTCACAATTCTGAAATTAAATACTTCGAAGAGTTTAAGGAGTCATCAGCACGAAGACACTTCATAAATCGTACGTTTATTTCTGTGGCAACAGTTGAGGAAACAGATCACATTCGGTGCATCTGGAGGGACGACGCTCATCGCCTACGTGGGCAACTGCGAATCAACGACTTCATGAATAAGGTAGCACTTCTTCAAAAAACCACATCTGGCTTAACTGAATCATACATTTATGGTTTGCTTTGGTGGGAAAATATTACAGCAACGATTTTCGCTGAATGGTATCACAAGCTTAGAGGCCGCGTTTATATTGAGGGGACTTCATTGCAACATTATCACGCTTCCATTTATATAAGTCATTGCAAAATATTGCTAACGGTCCTCTTTTTCGGCACCTCATTCCTAAATGGCACCGTCACCAGCATCCCGCAGTTTTTTCCAGTTTCATGTCCTATGAAAGCTTGTTTTGGGACTCATTTTTTAGAAGAATTACTTCATAATGCCTGATATTTCATCGTTTGCCCGGTTGATGTCCACTGGCTTGTCACCCACAGTTTTACATACAGAACACTATCTTCCCCATATATTATATAATGATCTAGGGAGAGACGGGACGTTGTTAGCGGGGTTCGGGAATCTTTAATAAAACTTTGCTAGTCGCTTAATATATGAATTGCGTAAAACATGCCTTGTCGATCGATGCCGGCACCTTCGTAACCCTCTTAATGTCTCTCTCGTACTCATAAGGCTAAATTTCGAGCCACAGAAACAGATTTATGTTTTTAGATACATGAGGCATGAGTCCTCCTCCGCTTTTATTCTTCGAGCTCAAATGAATGACACTCCATACATATTTGATTAAAGATCTCGAGTACAAAAGCATAGAACGTACTATTCATAGTTTTTTCATTGGCACCTTATACCAGCAGGTCTAATTAAAGGACAACGACCGTGAATCTCGTTCGATTCAGTTTATACCGAAAATTAAATTCATCAACGCTAGGGTCTACGACTGTCTGTTGTCAATTGGCCTATCGTGGCGGCGGCGGCGGCGGCGGCGAATCTCAGCAGATAGCGTCTATGGATAAGTTGTATGTTGGATAATGTGCGGCCATCGTCTTTTGAACAAAAGATTACGTTTAGGAATGAGTATAATCATATTATCTTTACCGTCTCTATTTAAGATCCCATTTTCGATATCAGACATTTCATGCTTGTTTTATTGGAGTTTAAAGCATTCCATACTCTTAGATTGTATGTAAATTACGTAATATGAGTAATTAAGTTACAGAAGAAGAAGAACTAAAAGAACTTCACCAAGACTATGTTTACGTAGCTTGTCATGGATTTACAATAAACTTGGTCCTTTACAAAAGAAGAAGTCACATACAAATTCACTGCATACATGTCAACTGCTATTACAGCTATAGCAACTTTTTTGCAACACTTCGTTTGCACGGTTCGTCTTGACTACTATTTTAGCCGCCCTTCTTGTATATAGGAAGCAGGCGAGATAGATGTTGGCCTCAAACTTTTCGATAAATCGCAATACTGTGGGGGCCTGATTCACATGACTCGTCTAATCCATTAGGAAGTACTGTCGTCCTC